>NW_019173165.1:0-56580 GCF_001831195.1 Colletotrichum orchidophilum | reverse complement strand
CCCCCGTTGCCGGTCTGCGTCGCATGTGCGCCTAGGGAGGGACCGATCGATTGATCGGGGCGGACATTGGGAGGGAAAAAACAACAAAACACAAAATCGCTTCGAAGACTGAATGGATATAAGAATGGGGATAAGCGACCAGGGGTGGAAGACCCATAGCAAATGATGGGGGGGCTCAGGTGCAATTATGTGTACCTGGAGGCGGAAAACTTGGCTACGCATCACTCATTAAGACTATCCTATCACCCTTTCGTCGACATTCGGCCACAGGCCGAGAAACTTCGTCTTCATCAACTCAACAAGCCGAGTACTGTAGCTCGGTTCGAATGTCAATGAAGCCAAAATTGACGTGTAAGTCTCTGAATGCTGTAATCACGAGAGCTCTTGCACAGACCCTGGAAAACGAGACTTCAAAAACCAAAATGGTGTGTGGTGTGTGTCTCCCCCTCTCTCTATCCTTTCCTTTCGTGTGTGTTTTTCAAGAAATAGAAACGACCCCCAGAGGAGGCCCCAGAGTGTGAGAGCGAGAAAGAGAGGGGGGAGAAGAGTCCACACCTCCCCCACCCCGGGGTACGTAGCCGCCCACCGCGAAGGCTCGGGGAGCTACCCTGCAGAGAGAATTGGGGCTGGAACCGCTTAGCACGGGGTGCTTATAACGAGAGTTACCCACGGTGCCATGAGAAAGAAGCGAATATGAGAGGTATCTGAAGGAAAGTGGCACTGATGAGGGGAGTTGGGGGTGCCAAGGGGGGTGGTGTGAAGGAGGTGTTGCACACGGTGGCCACGACCGGACCTTCCATGCTGTGGCTCCGGCCTTTCCTTGCTAAGTTACCTACCTACCTTATAGTAGGTAGGTAGGTACTTTTGACCCTTGCCCCCAAATCAGGAAGGCTGCCGGGTACGTACTGTCCGACACTGCCTGACGTGGTTGGATACGTACCGATACCATGACTCCAGGCACATTGAGGCAAACCTTGGACAGCTCACCCAAGGCCTCACAGGTCCGGTACTTCAGCCCACGTACCTTTGGCAGCGTCCCGGCCAGCGACCACGAGGTGCCAAAGGTGCGCAATTCTCTTTCCCATGCCCCATGCTCCTACCTATACCCAATTCTTTCCCCCTCCCCAAACACTCCCATACACTCCTCCACCCCATTCAGCTTTCTGCACACTCCTTCCCTTTCCCTCCATCCATGCCGAACGGCCCAGGTCCCCTCGTTGAGATACTTTGCTTCGGCCCACCCCCCTCTGCCCGCTGACCTCCCGAGCTTTCTACCCTCTCTACCTCGATCCGCATCTCTCTCCTGGCCGGTATAATACTTCACCTGCGCCTCACCCTTCTGCGGCTTGCTTGACTACACCACTGTTTCTTTGTCTCCCTTCACCACTTGCCCAGCATCACAGCAACCTCCGGATCTTTCCAAAACATTACACTATACTGGTCAACAATCTCTAGCACAACTGCATCGTCAACTATCACTGCATTAATCACTAGTGGGAGTATCATCTGCTCGTCGCCAAACACACCACTACTTGATACCTCTTCTACCGGAACTAAAACACCGAGGAACTCGTCTATCCTGTCCAAAGCTCAACTCATTCACGTTGATACATGAACAATTTATCCAAAATGCACGCCCGAGATGCTACCGGCCGTCAGGTCTCGCTCTTGAACGACGAGCCTGCCATGCAATCCACGCATCAACGCCTAGACTACCGCACAGTAAATCAGGTCATCTCACAACCCTTCCACCCGGCACCGCGAAGCAATTCTTCCTCGCCTCACACCCCGGAGCTCCTCCGCTCCGACTCATACGACTCAAATGCGAGCAGCGATCCTCTTTCACCTATGACTCCCACCTCGTATGACACTTCCAGAGTGGGCGCATTTCCCGGTCAACCTATGTTGTACGACGATTACGATATGCCTGCGAAGCGCCCTGCGTATGCGAACACCAGTCGCGCAGCGTCCTATGAGGAGGACAGCTCAGCGACATCACCTTTGCCTGAACGCCCTGGCAAGAGATACCCCTGCCGCTATCGCGACAGCCATGGCTGCGAGAAAACTTTCACTACTTCAGGACATGCCTCTCGTCACTCGAAGATCCACACTGCCGAGAAAGCTGTACAATGCACTTTCCTCGGCTGCCAAAAGAAATTCACCAGAGCGGACAACATGAAGCAGCACCTCGAGACGCACTATAAGGACAAGTCTCGCTCCTCAACGTCGGCGAAGGCTTCCTCACGTCCCTCAATGGGCGGCCTGTCAGGATCGGGCCGTAGATCCTCCTCATCATCCGTCAGGGCCGCCGCTAGCAATCGTGCTTCCCGCGACCAGCCCATGTGGGACGGCGAGTCTCCCTACGGATACCCTCCCGGTCAAGCTCCTCTTCCCTCCCCCGCTGCCAATGGTGCGTGGGATATGCGAGGTCTGAACTTGCCTCTTCTCAGTCGTCCCAGTGCCGCAAGGACACCCAGCAGTGGCCTGGATGCATTGGCCATGGCTGTCGCATGTCAAGAAGGTGCATAGAGCGCTATCAGGATCAGTCCGATTGCATGTCGGCTTCTCTCTCTCTATCTCTTGGGCAGTTTCGACTTGGTTAACCCGGTGAACTCTTGCAGCTTATCCTACATAATACCCCATCATTGTCTATCATGTCCTGGCTGCATCCACATGGTCGACAATGCGGAGGACTTACGTGGAAGACGTTTCAGCGTACTTGGTGATCTATCTCTTTCATGGAGAAGACACCGTGTAACTCCCACGTTGCCTTCCTTTTTTGTTCTTTGGTTATTTTGATCTCTCTGGGCAATAGAGGGTCGCAAAGCATACGAATGGCGCACCTGCACATACCACATATACGGAAGGGACGCGAGGCAACGAAGAAAGGTTGGCGTTATATATCATGTTTGGTTTTAATTGTTTGTTTTGTTTTTTTCGAAGCTTCACTACCCCGGGAGGCGGACTTATTCTCTATACGGCGTTGGTTTCTTGACGGTTTCGTACACATACCCGAATCCTCGATTCAATCAATACCGAGGGCAGACGCATCACTGCGATTGTTTGTTTAAATACGGAAAAAAGGCTACCCCTGGCAGGGCGGGGATATATACACACGAGGTATACCCAGACAGGCTCTCTTTTGAAAGATGCGTGGACGACAGATGCTTGGGTGGACGATCTTTCTCTCACATACCACCTGGTACAGGAACGAATAGGAAGTTGAAGTCAGCTACAGCGCTGACATTACGCTTCCATTGCCTGCCGTATTGGCTCATAGCCAGCGGCAAGGTCAGAAAAATAAATACACGTTGAACAAAAAACACATTGAGTCTCACTCTTCTCACAATGACATGTGTATATACGGACTGGTATCACAGCAGAGTCAATTATCACGATGTTGATCAGAAACCGTATGGGAATCGCAAGATAGGTCGGTATTCTTGTCTCACCAAAGTGTCTCTGTGCCACGCAACCGAAAAACCAAGCCCACGATGCATTCCATCGAGACCTTTGCTATTTGAGCCACGGGGGTGTGAGACGAGAATTCCGTGGTCTCAAATCCCCAAAGCTGATCAGCTTTTGTGATCCTGGTCAGACGGTTGAGGTGAAATTCCAAAGTTTGTATTCCCGGCACAAGGACAAAATTGGACGGAAAGAGATGTGTTGAGGAGGGGCGGGCATGGTGGTTGGGGAGAAAATTCTGGAGGTCGTTCGAGAGTCGTTGACATTCACAACCATTTCGGATCCAGCTTGATCGCGATCTGGTGTTTTCTTTTTCTTCTTGTCTCTTCTCGCCGAATTATCTACACACGCAGCCAGAAGCGCATAGGCTCGCAAGACAATATAAAAATAATGCAAAAACTTACAACCTTCTCGTCCTCGGCCCGAACATCGACGAATGTCTTTCTTCTCCTCCCGTTTTCTTTTTCCTCCCCCCCAACACACACACACACACACACACACACACACACAAACACCAGCCGAAGATATGTGGCCCGACAGACCTGCCTCACCCGTTGGAATGGCGTGAATGGCACCCGGATCGGCAGTCTGTTGCCTGGAACATCGGGCTGTCGACAACGCCAGATATAACCCGCTCGCCGCTGGAATGTAAGTGAATGTCACACGCTCGTTGGTCGGTATACGCTAGATCGCAGCGCCAACGGTTATTTCCACGAGGTCAGCGGGGCGTGTGGGATGGCTAGGGCGGCGTGTGGGCGTGCTTGGCATAGCTGGTCAAGTGGTCTCGAGGGCGGCTCCAGTCGATTGATGATTTCGTCCATCTATTTGAATCTGTCTATATGGTAAACCTTTTTTTGTTCACTTTACCACTGCCTCCGGCATCTCACACCTATGTCCGTTTGTCTCAACACGAGGCTGTTGCGCCAGCCTTACACGCCAGCGGCTTTCATCATTTGAGCGAATCTGTGCGACGGCGACATCTCATCGTGATTGTTGAGAAGCCTGCGGTTAGCCCTTGATATGAGTTGGCTACGCCTGCTTCCAGAGTTCCTCCTTTTGGGTGCAGAGCCTCGCCATCTCGTACTGTTCATCTGTTTGGCAGACCAGCGTGCGGCACTTGGCTCTGTTTTTACCTACTTCCTGCACCGCCTCAACGATTTTCTTGCTGTTGAGATCGTCATCGATAGTGAAACCCAGGCAGGTACACTGCTCTACGACGCGTTTCCGCAGCTTATCGCTCTTCTCGCCGATGCCACCTGCGAAGACCAATGCATCCACATCGCCGTGAAGGGCGACAAAGTAAGAACCGACGAAGGCGCATATTCTGTCGACAAAAATTTCGAAAGCGAGTTTGTGTGTAGGCTCATCCGAAGAAGCAATGACGCCAAAATTGGTCGTTCCTGTCAGGGCCTTCCATCCGCTTTGTTTGTTGAGAATCTCTTCAGCCTCGGTAAGATGCAGCTTCGACGTTGAATTAGGGGAAAGCTTTCCGACATCGCTCGCGTAGTGGAAGACGAGACTGTGCGCATATGAGTTAGCCGGCTGTCAAAATGTCAAAAAGTGTGGCGGCTATTGGCTATAACTTACCTCGGATCTACACTCCCACTTCTCGTGGCTCCGGGCAAGCCTGCCACGGGAGTCAATCCCATGCTAGTATCCCAACTCTGACCGTTTCGGATGGCGCAAGCACTCGCACCACTCCCCAGGTGAAGAGCGATGATGTTCAGGTCTTTGATGTCTTTACCGAGGAACTCGGCGACGGATCGAGTGATGAAGGAATAGCTGACGCCATGGAACCCAAACTTTCTCAGGTGATTCTTTTTGGCAATTTCTTGGTTGATGGGGTATGTGCGGACATGCTCGGGAATGGTGGAGTGAAACTGTGTGTCAAAGCATGCAACGTTGACAGCGTCGGGCAGCTGCTCCACACACGAGTTTACGATATCAAGGGCCGGGCCGTTATGCAGCGGGGCAAGGTCGCTGAGCTCCTCTAGGTGGTGATAGGTGTCCTGGGTGATGACTTGAGAGCAAGGGTAATCGCCTCCATGCACGATGCGATGGCAGGTCAAGGCAATGTCAGCCTTTTGCTTGATCTCGGGCAGTTCCCGGTCATCGATCAGGATCTTAAGGAGCACCTTGAAAGCATCATCCTGTGTCGACACCTTGTCCTCCAGATCCTCGTTCTTCTTGACCTCGACACCGCCGCGGGTGTAAGAAACCTGAGCCGGTGGGGCCGTCAGACCACTGATAGATGTCTCTGCAATCTGGTGGGGTGACTGCTTGGCCTCGGCCAAGTAGACCGAGATTTTGACAGAGCTCGACCCCGCGTTAATAGCAAGGATAATTTCCATCTTGGTTAGGGTCCGAATGTGCGGTGGTGTATTGTAGTCAGGACGGAGAGTTCGTCTTGATAGCCGTCTGGGGCTGAGAATCGACTGCAAAAATCCGTAGGCCGATATTATATGCAACCCGCGGATGGTTCGTTCGATTCGGTCGGTGAATTTGAATCGAGTACCTGATAGCGGTGTCTAGTATCAAGCAACTGGGAACCAGTGAGTTCCGCTGGACGAGACAGTACAAGATGAGATGAGCTGAAATGGGCGAGGTTGTCGGCTTTTAAGAAGAGCATCATCAGCAGATGTCGGCGGTGGAATGGCTAAGAGCCGAAGTGGGTGGTATTGCACTGGGCGCCATGATCTGAGCTCCCTCTTGCTGCGAATGTCCGCCTTGCCCGTGTGTGGTGACATTCCATGGTCCAACTGGACTTCTGCGGGCGGGGGTTGACTGGGAGCTGGGAGCTGCGGAACCCCGCGCCGTGCCCTCTCACCCCACTAGATAGTGCAGAAGTGGATGCTCTGTGGGACCTGTCAAACCTGTCAACGCCCGGACCCGGCAACCCAAAGCGGCGGTTTCTAGCCATGCGAACAACACACCACTTTCCGAAGTTGCCTGATGCAATACACCAAGCCCAGTCATGACTGCGTGGGACCATAATCCACCATCGCGATCTTCTATGTGATGTCGTTCTTCCACTTGCTGAACCTTTGACAGGATTTCTCCGACCAAGATCCGCGCAACGGATGGCGCAGCGTGGATTGCCCCATGCACTATCATCCATCACTTGTGGATGACAGCCATGGCAGAACAAGCTAAGTCGATCCCCGAGAGAAGAAGCAATTGATGGTACTATGACCCCTCCCCTCTGGCCCTTATCTGTTCCCGGGAAATCCTAACTACTAAAACTCCTCGTGGTTCAGGAAGCCGAGTCAGACTCGTACGAATCTGGGGGCTCCACCACTGGCTCTAGTCCTCTGGAAATATCGGGGGATGGCAATTCGGATATTTGTCCAGGAAGAATTTGCGGCGATGGCAGCTCAACATGATGAGCGGGGAAAGGTATCCCGTGAAACTCGCTGTCGGAGCTGTGTGCTACGACCCAGCTTTCGAGGAATCTGAGGTAATCTGTTGCATGTAAGTCAAATGTATCTTTTCCGGTCTGAAGTGAAGGTAGAAAGGGATCTGCCGTGGTAGCAAGGAGTCTGCCATGGTCTACTAAAGAGGGTCGTGCCATACCTTCACGCTTACTGAACTGTACGCCTAAATAGCGTATATTCAGTGTGCCCGACGGGGCTCCCTCGGAACCCGATGGGCCCCCTTGAGAACCAGAACGCACGCGAGGACGCATTCGTTGTGCCAGGTTGAATCGCGAGCGGGAGCTGCTGCTATCCGGAGCGCTACTGCGTCGGCTTCCGCGTACTGTCAAGCGGACCTGGCGATGCCGATCGTCGCGGTTGCGCAGCTCGCCCTCAAAATGATGAATTTCGTATTCTCGATATTGGCGGCCACTAGCGCGGTTCGCAAGAACGGTCAGCGAGTGATAGGTCGAGTAACGGTCCCTCCAAAGCTTCAGCCTTTGTACCAGTCCCATGCCCCTTATATTGCCAAAGCCGTCCGTTCTTCCGTGCAGGTCGGACCAGACGACATCAACATCGTAGTGATCAACCAAGTCTTTCCGACGAATGTCTCCCTGGAAGCGTATAGAGCTCTCCACTGTGGTGAACTCGTACTTGACCTCCATAAGATGATCATGAACTACCACACCTTCACCGGTAGTGTACCTGACCCTGTGCGGTTCACGAAAGCTGACAAAGAGCTCGAGTTCGCAGGGATTCGTGTAGGGGCGGTGACGCGCGTGCAGAGTGTGAGGGAAAATATCGGCGGGCACATCGGACGGAACTAGACCATGGTCAGAATCATGCCACAGGCTCGGAAAATAGACACAAGTGGGCGCGGTACGGAAGTGTTCAAGAAGCTCGCTCTGGTAGCTGCACTGCCATAGTACGCGGCGCTGCTCGGAGCCGATAACCTCCCAGGGACCAAGGTAAACGGTGCGCTCGTTGGGAGTGTTTTCAAAGAGGGTTCTGGAGAAAGATGAGGGTCAGAAGGGGGCAAATACGATCAAGATGTCTGTTGACGGGAATTTGGGAAGAGGGGCTTCGGAGGGGTAAGCAGAAGAATGGTACATGGTTGCTTGATAGCCTGGAGGTCCAAGGTCTAGAGGATGGAGAGAGGCATGCGGTGCCGAGGCCTCGGAGGTCAGAGCCGATATCGTTGAAGCACCTGAAGTTGGTGTCCAGGTCGAGTCAATGGGGCTCGCGTATGGTTGTCCATAAGAAGGGGGGCGACCGAGGGAGGAAGACGTAAAGGAAGAGCCGGAGGAAGACGAGGCGGCCATGCTTGGAAGGCCTTATCCTGCTTCTTGACTCGGAGCCTTGTCAACAAATCAATAACAACCAGCGGGAAGTTGAGATGGCGATCATGGCATGTTCTTGGCGAGTTAGGAATACGGCCGATTTGTCTTGTGGTCGGGGTGCGTATGGTGTTGGGTAAGGTGAGCGCGCTGAGACCTCGGGATGGATGCATTCAAACGACGGGAAGATGCGACGGCAAGGATGTGTACGAGTGCCAATGAGTGGCTCGAGGTAACGATGGCACCGGGACGTTGCACGGGCGGCGGACGTTGCGCCTTGCGTCAATGCTCGGAAATGTTGACGAGGCGGGTGTATCGAAGACGGAGGAGAAACGAGGGGCGCCGGGGCAGTGGGCGGAAAGCAGGGCGCAAGCTGGGCAATTTTGAGATAGTACGGATAGTGGCGCCTGAGGGCAGCACGGGTTACCGTTAGAGAATGCAAACAGTCAAGCCGTTAGCAGAGTAAGTGCTAGTGCCGGGGCCGGGGCCGGTGGGGTTGTGACCTGGCGGAAGACTATGTAGCACGGCGCCGTGT
Organism: Colletotrichum orchidophilum; assembly: GCF_001831195.1. NCBI lineage: Eukaryota > Fungi > Ascomycota > Sordariomycetes > Glomerellales > Glomerellaceae > Colletotrichum > Colletotrichum orchidophilum. The sequence continues at coordinate 47,830 of NW_019173165.1, read as the reverse complement.
AAGAGCGAAGCTTGATGTTGGTTGGAGAGTAGGTAGTAAGATGGTCGAGGCAAACAAAGAAGCGGCATCCGAAAGTCAAGCGAGCATGGTGGAGGACCCAACGGACGGAGCGGGGTCGCAATATGGTGGTAGTGAGGGCCGGGTGCGGAGTCAAATCGCAGACGAGCCCGAGGGGTCTGTTGGCAAATGGACTGGGCTCGAAGGTGCCTGAGGGATTCGCACAGCAGGCGAGCAGAGCGGGCAGGGTGGAAGGACATTCGGAACAGTAGTGATTGATGCAGCGATACCGTAAGGTGGTGAGTGGGTAAATACTCCAGGGCCCCGGGTGCGGACGAGGATCCGAGGACCTGGTTGGTACCGGTGGCTAAATCTGCCAACGGTCGTACCGTCGTTCTCGCCGGCAAAGTGTCTGTCTCATATGGAAATGCAATACGGATTACGGAGTATTTGGCCCTTGTGAGGGATAGGAGTAGGCGCAGAGATACGGTACCTTCCAAGGTATCTATCTATCTGTAAGGTAAAGTACCTTGGTGTACGAACGGGAGGTTCCTTATTACCTTAGCACGAGAGGGATGGAATAGAGTAGGGTACCAACAGTGTCCGCCGCCGCCAGGCTGGATCGGCCAATGACAGCGCCCGCAGCGAAGGCATGTTCGAGTGACTGGCACTGGGTCTCCCTCCGTGCTTCTCAGCTCCGTGCCCACCTGCAAGTGCCATGTACCTGTTCTCGTCTGTTCCTGCTGCCACGATGCTAGCTACCAGTACCTATAGGCTGCGCACCTGTTCTCCACGATGGATCCATTTACGGGCGTAACGGGTCGAGCCTTTGCATTCGATTGACACATGCGACAGGAGCCTGACGATGTTTGGCAGGTGAAGTGTGTTGGGATCACGCTGTTAAGCTAAGCAATACAAGTGGTGCACAGCTCCGGGATGCGACGTACTGCAAGGTTAATTAAGAGTGAGACCAGTCTGAGAAACATGGTTGACAATCGGAGTCCCAATAGCCCGAAGACATGGCGAGTCCTGTTTAATGTCATCTTATAGTGAGGCGGGCTCACATAAATATTGGCTATTGACAGCCTCTGGACGAGTACGGCCGTCTTGGTTGGTTGATTGACCCGTAGGGTCGTCATTGTCAAGTTGCTTACCTACCTTGATTGAGCACTGGGGATCTAACATGCAAGACTGCACCAAGGTAGGTAGCCCTGTACCTCAACTTCAGATTGGACACCCAGAAACCAAGCTTGCCATTTTCTAGGTAGGTACCTACCTGAAGTCCCTCCAACGCTTGGCAACCCTCGGCCAGCCTGCCCTGCGCTTAGCGTCCTGCCCTGTCAATCTTGCCTGCCTTATCTGCCTTGTTACTCGAGGTTCTTCACTCTCTTTTCATTTCATCACCTCGGAACTGAGTTGATTGATACCGGGTGTTCCTTCTGGCCCACTTCTCATTCTCTCGGCATTTTCATTCATGAATCTTTTCCCACCTCTTTCCCCCCTTCACCTGCAACCAAACAATGGCCTTTGTCAACTGCCACTGAGAATATCCTTGCTTGTAGATGGGCCCCGCTGGCTGCGACCCATTCTTCCATCTCGCCAATCCGACTATCCGACCTTTCCTGCGTCTAAGCATAACACGCACTGCTGCTGTGTGAACCTGTCTCGCCTCATACCTTGGTAGCGCGGCGCTTTTTAGTTCAAGGGTCCATGTGGGTTGCATCCCCTGCCTATTCACGCGTATCACCAGTCTCACTCGACGAAGCCGTGTCTCCCAATTCTCATCCGCCCATCGTAAATAGTGATTCGAGTCCGAGTGAGTCGAGCGGCAGACATGTCGGCCTTGCCCGACCCTCTAGTGAGAAGAAATCGGGGCTATCTGGGAAGTGATAGCTCCGCCTTGTCTGCCCGCGATATTCAGGTACGTCCATGCCTCCGTCCCATCTTGGGTTTCCTGTTCCGTATCACGGCTCTGCTCTGTGCGCCGCTGTTACCCTCAAGCCTCGTCCCACCCCTTTGACAGCTACTTCAATCTTTCATCTCATCTCGCACCAGGCATTGGCTCATCATTCTTCCAGGACCGCAGTCAATTGCGTTATGAGCTCGACCTCAACTCATGGAACTTGAGGATCTGGGGTGTGGCTGCCTCGGGGTTTCTGACAGATTCGTGAGCACTCCTTTCAACGCTCTCCCTCTAACTGCAGTTCTTCATCGCCTGTAGACTGACTCCATGCTGTAGCTACAACCTCTTTTCCACAAATGTCATCCTTGCCTCAATAGCGTTTGTATACTGGCCTTCGCCCGGCGAAAGATGGCAAGGGTTGCTCATCAACTTCTTCACTCTGTTGGGTTCTGTGATTGGACAATTGCTTTTTGGTTTCCTTGCCGACTTTTATGGACGAACCCGTCTCTATGGCATCGAGCTCGTGCTCGTCGTCGTGTCGACGATTGGTGTTGCCACCAGTAGCTACGGTTTCGATGACATGAGCTTTTTGGGTCTGTTCATCTGGGTGAGTTACCGTTCCTGGTTCTACTTCCTCTCTGCCGCCATAAAGCCTTGTCAACTGACATATAGAAATCTCGCAGTGGCGTTTCGTAATGGGTATCGGTTAGTAACCATATTGAGACTCTGTTTCGTCCATTTTACCAATTCGAATGACAATGTCTGACACAAAAGCAAAGGCATCGGTGCCGAGTATCCCCTCAGCGCAGTCATTACCTCGGAGTGGTCAAGCACGCAGTCACGGGGAACCATGATCTCTTCTGTCAGTCAGCGAGTAAATTTGGCAATTCAACGACTCACAAGACTAATGAGACCATGTCAGACATTCATGATGCAGCCAATAGGCCAAGCCCTTGCCCAACTTGTCGGCCTTTGGGTTCTTGTCGGTCGTGACAGGAGCGAGGGCCTACAAGCCATGCAGTGTGGCCTCGATACGAAGTTTGATAGGGAATGTCGCCGCGCCGTGGATGGCATTTGGCGCATCGTCATCGGGTCTGGCGCCGTACCCGCCCTCCTAGCCATCATCTTTCGATTCTTTCTGTTCGATTGTGGACTGTACAGCCTCGAGGTCAGAAACAAGCCCGGTATAGCCTTGAGAAACACGCAGAGAGTTTACGGCGCTCCTGCTGGCGCGACAGCAGGCTACCCCATGACCCCACAAGATGGGATGCATGCCACCAACTCGCAGCAACCTATGCCCATTCAGTTCTCCAAGCAAGATTTGCACAAGTATTTTATCGAGGATGGAAATTGGTACTACTTGCTAGGTAAGCTCCTCGCTCAATGTTGCACGGTTCGTGTTGCGAGGCATTGGGTCAGGTGTTGCAAGTTATCACAGCGGCCTCATGTGCCCAATGATCAGCATAAACTGATCACAACATAGGCACCGCTGCGACGTGGTTTTTCCTCGATGTAAGCTTTTACGGTCTCAGTCTCGATAATAGAGGTACACTTTCGGATATGTGGGCGACCACGGGACCGACGCCCATCGATGATCGGCTTCCATGTTGGAACTCCAAGTTCCCTGACGGAAACGCAACCGCAAGGCTATGGAGCCAGACAGGCCTTCCAGTCTGGCAGACGGACGCAACTCTACCTTGCAACACCATTTACGACGTGCTTCTGGAACAGGCTAAACAATATTTGTTGACCGTATCCATCGCCTCTATCGCCGGCAGTGCGTGTTTCGTCGTTGCTGCCAACAGGATTCCCAGGAGGTTGTGGCTAACTGTCTCCTTCTTCGTTCTCGCTATACTATTTGTAATTACGGGCTGTGTATACTATGGTGTTCACAGAACCGCGGGAGCGCCGGCCACAGTTGTGTTTGTGGCGTTATGCCACTTCATGTTCAACTTTGGTAAGTGTTGTGTCTGCCTGTGTACGTTCTGGCTGCTACCAGCTAACAACATCTCAGGGGCAAACACCTTGACGTTCATCATCCCAGCCGAGATCTTCCCAACCTCTTACCGCTGCACTTGCCACGGCATCTCCGCCGCCGCCGGCAAGCTGGGCAGCATCGTGGCACTCCTCGTCGTGTACGGCATCAACTCGTCGTACACCGCCGTCAACCGACAGGGCCTCATCTTTCTCCTCTTTGGCTCGTTCGTGGCCGTTGGCGCCGTCTTCTCCTGGGCCTATCTGCCCGACTCGCAGCGGTGGGTCATTGACGAGAACGGACGTCGCGTGCTGGAGCAGAAGACGCTCGAGGAACTAGGCGAAGGGCGTGAGAGGGCGAGGCAACTGGGAGAAGTGATTACTGTCAAGGAGAAGTGGCACGATTTGAAGAGGAGGAGGGCGTCGCCGTCGCCATCGTAAGCAACGAATCCATGAAATTTCTTCGTACAGTACCCAAGGATAAAGTTACCCGGCAGGATAAGCTGAATAATTTGTTTCATCGAGGGCCATGGGGGCCTGAAACCCCCCATTCCCGGCCAATATAGAGATATATGCTCATTGTGGTCTGTTCGGTCACTGTGCCTCATCCTTTCCATAACCATTTTCACGCTGCTACGCACCCGCCGAACCATCTATTTCCATAGATGATTACATATTCAATTGGCCATCCGGATCAAGAGACACTTGCAAGAACTCTACAGTCTCAGCATACACAGCCTTCCCGCTCGTCGTGGCCTGTACATGCACGTTATTCTCGAGGGCATCGAGCCACTTGGCCCACCTCAAGCCCGGCGCCGGCGCCGGCCACCCGCATAGCGGCTGCAGGACGCGAGAGAGGCGGACGGCAAACGGCGCGAAGTGGACGTCGACGAGCGACATGGTGTTGCCGAGGAAGAAGGGCCCCTGCTCGTCGGCAGCAAGTACCAGGTACTTGATGGCGTCTTGGAGCCGCTCGATGTACTGCGGTTGCAGGGCCGGGTCCGGGTTGCGGAGGAGGCGGTAGAATGCTGGAGCGAGGCGGAGATTTATCTAGTCTCGTGTTAATCTTGATGAATATTCTGGGGGAGAAGAAACGTCATGACGAACGTGGCCTATCCATTGTCGACAATTTGCGCGGAGCTTGACGTCGGATGGAAAGAGTGGAATGGTACTGTCCATGTCTTCGAGCTATTGCAGGCAGGCAAACGATGTTAAAAAAGAGAATCCCCATGAGGCATGTACAATCGAGGAGTGAACTGACATATTCCAATATTACACCACTGTCGGCACAAGCCCAATCGCCTTGCCTTATAGCAGGAACAGTTCCCCTGGCGTTTGCTTCCAGCAGCAGTTGCGAGGCTGCCACTTTGTATGGGTCTTCTTCGCAGTACTGGTAAGCCAGACCCTTTGCTTCGAGGGCGATCCAGACGCTTTGAGAAAACGGACTGCCGGGGTGTGGAGGTCAGCGAGGCAAGACTTTTTCAGCCAAAAGTCTGCGAGAAGAACGAACCAGTAACAAGCCGAATACAGCTTCAAGTCGCTCTCTTTCTCATGCTTCTTGATGGTCCAATGAGCTCGGCCTGTTGCCTTTCTGGGCCCATCGTTCTACAATAATCATGTGCAGCGTCAGCTTCTCGGAGGCAGAATCAATCTCACTAGAAGCACGATCTAACTCACCTTGGCGGCGTCAGTCTTATTCTTGGCGAGATATCTCTGGACACTATTCTTCTTCACCTCATCGCTCTTGGCGAGGGTATGTTGGTGCGGTCCAGGGATACCACTGATGCTGATATGACCATTCACTCGCTGGATCGTCCAAAACTTTTGCCCCGGCGCCGGGAGGTTATTCGGCGTAGCGGGCGCGACCCGCAGCTCCCTCTCGCCCGGCGGCGCGAGCACAGTATGCGCTCCGTTGAGCGCCTGGCCGCCGTTCAGAGGCACGTAGGTCCCGTCATCGACATCGTGCAGGGTGGCGCCGGGGAAATACTCTGTGATCTTGATCTTGACGTCGCACAAGTTGAGCTTGCGTGAGACGCGGTTGCGGCGCTTCTTGTTGGGGTCGTCGGACTTCTTGGTGCCCGGCGGGCGGCCTTTGAGGCGGCAGTCCCAGTAGTGAGAGATAAAGGGCTTCCTTTTGTAATTCTGGGTGGAACGGTGGGAGTAAATGTTGTCTATGTGCGGGAAGTAGGTCTCGAATCTTGACATGGTATTAGAAAATGTGGGGTGAACGGTGTCTTGCTGGTGAGAAGAGGATAACGGACTGCTCATGAGTGAGGATGATTAGGCCATCTGCTTCAAACAGTTTCTGCCGCCACTCCTCGAGATTGGGAGGGTCGAGGACCCATTTCGTGCTCAGAAGACTACCATGCGGTCTCCAACCTGGGGCGGTAGTACCGTCGATGGGGATGAACCCGCCTGGCCCAACGAGAGACTCGCCCGTCTCAGCCGGAATCGCCTCTGGCATCGCAGGGCCCGGTGTCAAAATGCCGAACTGACCATGCTGGCCCGATGGTGGCGGCTCCATTGCCGGGCCGTGACCCGGCTGGTGCGGATGAGCTGACGGGCCCATCGGCCCAACAACAACACCACCACCAGGTACTACAGCATGCCGATGTTCGATTTGCCCTTCTACAGCAGAGGGTATATGAACATCCTGGTCTCGCGAGAGCTCGGGATGAAACATCGGTTGGTGGGTCTCCATACCAGACATGTCGATGGAAGACCCGGCGTTATGGCCGGAGCCGGGACGGAAGTGGGTTACGGCACCGGCATGGGCACTGGCACCGACAGCAAAGGGCGGAGGCGGCGGTGGCTGCCGCTGGGCAGAGTGGAGACTGTGCGGAGGGATAGTCTCGCCCCTGCTGGCTGGACAGACTTCAAACGGTGAGGACAGACCTGCTGGCATTTGCCGAACACGGTCGGTGGTAGAGATGCGGGTGTTGCTGCTTTAATACGTCGTGCTTTCCTCAACGCCGCAGTGGTTGGGGAAAAGTGGATGATTTAGTGCTGCTGGACGTTTGGGTGGTTTTACCTTGGCAACTTGCGGCCGGCCGGGGTGCGGCAAGGCGGCAACTGGTGCACGGACCTATAGCGCTTTGGCCATCAGACGCAGTCATCCAGGACTGCCTGCCACAGACAGCCCTCCTTTCGACAAGTAATTACAATTACTCTCTGTACCCGAGATGGTATGAGAGTGACTCGATTTCACGCTGAGAGACACATATCAAGCATTGAATAGTGAAAGTCGTGTTCATGGGAGTCGTGTGGTTTATTCATGAATTCCTACAGTTATTGAAGATCGACGCTCTCAAATGTTTGTTTGCGCACCTCTTTCTGTACCTTCAGTTCCGTGTTATACACATTCAAACCCGTCGAATGCCATTCGACAAAGTCCGTGACTAAGTGCCGTATTTGAAACATGAGATTATCCCAGATGGCTTCTCGGCCGTCAACTCCTTACTCCATAACCTGCCAGGTAATAAGTATCAATCGCTCAGTTTGTCGCATCCCACGAGGAAAGGTCCATCGCGTCCATTGGCCCCATGTTCATTAGTGATCGAAGTACGCCCTCGGCAACAGGCGTCATGCCCGTTTGTCCCTGCAAGTCTCCCCAACCGTTCGACATTCCGAAATCCGCTCCGGGTGTTTCAGGCATCGAAAACCTTTGGTTTGGCGTAAGTCCGGTGCGGATGCCGAAAGAGCCTGCGTCATTGAAAAAGCTGGCATTTACGTCTGCACTACCTCGCGGGTTGGTATTCGGTTGTGCCGTGGCCGAATTGGCGTCGAACGAGTTTCTCCCAGACCCATCGAGCCCGACTGCTATACCCACCCGCGGGTCCGAGGAAGTCGAGTTTGGTGTTGGCCGGTTGGACTGGTCACCGTCTGGTGATCCGGATATGTTGTTGTCGCCACTACTTTCACTCTGTCCGAACCCAGTGATACGCCCACTGCTTGACCCAGACTTGTCGTACATGGATCCAGAGCTTGGCGTCAATGAACTTCCATGCATTGGGAGGTTATTGGTACCGTTTGCACCATACGGCATGGCCTGCTCTGCAGACAACCAGCCCTGACCACCGAATCCAGTCGAGGCAGAGGTTGGGGCGGCTTCGTTATTCTGGCCAGGTTCAACGATATTCGGCGCACTGGCAGCGTTTCCGTCGTCACCCACAGTCTTCATGAAGTGGCACTCGTTACGATAGGACATGATACCCTGAACACCTTCTGGATCATCACACACGGGACCCTTGACGCCTCCGTTGCCGCTGTTCGAGCCGGGCTATTAAGCGGTTAGCAAACGGAAGGCCACTACTAGGATAATTACTCACGCTTTCACCGCTACGGGGAAATGCCGTCTTGAGTTTAGGTATCCTCATCGCAAGGGCTTCCAGATCGACGTCGAGCTGCACCAGGAATGACTCTGTGAGAGGATTCCTTCTCTTAAGTGCGTTCATGGCTGAGAGAAGGAACCTGAGCGAGTCGGCTGTTTGACTATCGTCCGGACGACTCTTGAGGTATTGAACAAATACCCTTGCTGCAACGTAAAGACAGAAGGATATAAAGGGGTTCATCTAAGACATGTCAGTGCCTAGGCTATTGTGGATCCCTTACTGAACTTACCGCTGAAAGGTCCATGTGTGAGATCATTCTCATGATGCTCGCGATCTCGTTCGCCGCTGTGATGCAGCGCACCTTGCTTTCTGCACTGACTGAGGCCGGAAGCTTGTTCTTGTCTGCCTTGAAAATAGCGGCTTGATGAAGACAAATTGTCGACGTGTGGATGCTCATGTTGGTAAACACAATGTTGGGGTTGCCCAGACCAATGGGAAGCTTAAGGTGTGACGGCAAGCAGAGAGAAGTGTTGAGCAGTATGTTATCCATGTTGCGGTGTCGCTTCCAGAACTCGCCGTTGAGATCGTGGTCTCGGTCATCAGGATCAGGTCGGTGCAAGTGGATCAGGTTCCGGCCAAAGAGGCATGCCATCAGCACGATGCCTCCAAAAGAGGAGAGTTTGCCAGCTCCAGACGGACTCATGCAGTCTTGCAGAGACTGCGTCTGCTCAGGTCGGCTCATGTCGAAAGACTCCTCTGTACATGGTAGGTTTGTCATGATATCCTTTTCGTCCACCGTCATCGGCCACCCGGTGCCAATACTCGCATAGCGATCTTCGCAGAATGCCATCCAAAAGGTACGTCGCCTCTCCTCGCGCTCAGTCCAGTCCCTTGGCTGAGGGAGGCACTGCTTGACGTCCAATCCGGCCCCATCAAGTCGATGTAGGCCAATCCTGAGCACAAGTCAGCTATGAAGATCTGGATAGGAAGCATCATGTGCTCACATTTGACACAGGCGTATAGCAGAACCTGTGCTCATCCAAGCCCTCGGGAAGTACATCATCTTAAATTCGTACGAGGCAAGCAGCACATGGGTCTGAGCATGGGCTACAGATATCATGTGTTCGCCGTAGCCTTTGATGTAATCTGCCTCGACATACTTACGGGCTCTTTGGTAAAACAAGTCTTTGAGGTCGAGGTATTTTTCAGTAATTGAGCATGACAAGGTCCATATGGCATATCGAAGCGCAACGGGTGGACGTTGGTTTGGGGCCCTGTCAATCGTGTCAGTGTGCCTTTTCTTGGACATAGCCGCACTCAAGATTACTAGCAGTATGGGTTCCCTACAAGTTCATGGCTGCCAGGTATCTATATTTGTGAATCATAGGTACGGACGGATGAACCTTTTCAAAGTAAATTTGGTGGCTGCGAAACACTCGTCAGTACTATAGCCCGCAGAGGATACTCCCATGTTACTGACAGCTCGTCAATGGTTTCCTGAGGAGGAAGAGGTTCTTCGAGGCCCAATCCAATCATTTCCCAGGTAAAGTTACTTCCGGCGTTGCCCATGCCCATTGACATGTTGGAGTTGAAGTTGAAATCGTCCATTGGAGGAGCAGCCGCATTCTGAGCCTGAGGAGACTCGCCATTGAAGCGCCATCGGTCAATGTCATGATCGGCGCCGAGACCAAGGGTGGAATTGGGAATACTATAGCTGGTGGGGGCAGCGGTGGTTCGGCTATGATTCGCGGCGGTTGCGTCCAAGTTGTGAGATATGTTGGAGGAGGGGTTGGCTGGCACAGCGGGAGGGTCTTGGGTCTTGAGCAAGGTCTCGACTTGTTCTACAAAGGATGCAAACACGTTCAGTCAGTCAAGATGAGGGACAGGAACACAATAGATGAGCAAGACATGGGACAGAGAGGGCAAAGTTCAAGGAGAGCAAGGCGCAAAGACGGGAGTGCTCACTCAGTCGTTCCTCTAGAGCCTTGACATATCCTCGCTTGGGACCGCTTTTCCTGCGAACCTCGTCGTAGGCACAAGAATGGCCTAGCCTGGCGCAAGTGCTGCAACTGGGCCGCACTCCGTCACACTTCAACTTGCGCTTCCGGCATATCATACATGCCAGGCGCTTCGGCTTGGGAACGTTACTGTTGTCGGCGGCCCCTTCTCGGCCATTGGAGTCGGCGTCTGGGCTGTGAGGGCGTTTGTGGGAGCTGGCGCCATTTGTATCTGGCGGCGTGGGGGTACTTGAAGACATGACGAGGGCAAAGTCTGAATGAATCCAATTATGATTTCAGTATTTGCGGATCGGATAGTTAGGCGATCCGAAGAGTGATCGTGGGCGAAAGGCGGAGGGTTCTCTTATCGGAGGGGGGAACTGAAAGGAGAGAGGCCTTCAATCCATAGGCGCGCGCGCACAATCACCGCCGTTGCTGACTGTCGTGTTTCGTGCTGATCGGTGTCGCAACAGGGGCGATCCGAAATGGGGTTGACGTCGAGCGAAAGGGCTCTGAATACGGCTTATGGTGTTGCAGACAATGCCAAGTCCAAAGGGGAAGAGGCAAAGGGCATCGACGACTGGTAGGGTAGGTAGAGGTGAAAGAGCGAAGAGGCCGGGCGGAGAACGGGTTATCGGTAGGTCGTCGTCGGGGCGGTGGAGAGGAGGGTGGAGGGTACCTAGGCGTGCCAGGGTAGAGAAGAAAGTGGAGGAGAGACCTTTGGAGACGGGGAGACGCAGTCGTCGGGTTTGTCAAGAGAGCGACCGGGAGATTTGGGGTTGTGCAGGTAGTCGACGTGACCAGCTGCCAGCTGCGTTGTAGGTTACAACAATTAGTGAGGGAGTGCCGGGCAGTCATTCTGCGAGAGTGCGGTAGCGGCACGGCCTTACTATGTATGATGAACAGGTACCTTTCATTGCTTTAAAGTATCGATATCTGGCCCCCAGCGTCATGCACTGCTGCGTATCCATCTACCTAGCACGGTAGATGGCCCGCGGAAGCCACAACAGACGCGCTACCTTGCTTTGGCCTACGTACATAGTAGTACCTTACCTCGAGGCCTGAGGTAGACATAGCAGTGAATGCCAACCACGACAAATCAGGTATGGAGACACCCAGAAACCCTCCATGTATCCGTACGACTAGGTACTCATACCTCCTCCGTACACATGCGCGCAGTGGACAGTGCAGAATATCTCGAATGGATCCCGGCGACCAAGGTCGTTCAGCGTCTCTCATTTAACTTACCACTGACTTCCAACTTCAATTTCACATCTCCCATCGCGTTTCCACTCGTAGCTACGGGGCGGAGTAGGGATGCAAGCCTGTCAGCCATGTGCTGCTTTGGTCTTGGTATCTGGGTATAATTGCCCAATATCATCCGTTTATCGCCATGTCTCCGATCATTTGTTACCTGGAAGCTAATTTTTTTTCACGCAGCTAAGAAACAAACTTTATTTGTGAGAGCATTATTAACAATTCACTCGCTTTTCCCCCTTCCTACCTTTCTACCGTACCTTACCTTAAGTAAATGTGGCAGGATAAGGGTATGTTGGGCGTTAAATGCTGACCGCAATTCATGGCATAGTTTTTGCGACAGTACCGAAGGTAATATAAGTTCCGTAAGGTAGTAAGGCAAAGTGAGGCAGGTACCTTAAGGTAGCAAATCATGTACGGGTAAAGGCCGGGGGCAGAAGAAGGTTCTCAGAAGCAAGATCCTAGGCAAGCACTTGAACGCGAAACCTGCACTCGCCCTCACACCACCGCCATGCACCACAGGCTCACGAGACTCTACAGCCACAACGTACCTTACCAGGAGCAAAAGCCGCCCAGCCCGTCAATCCGGTACAACTGTCCGAGACCCTGGCCTCTGCCGTCCGCAAATAGACGCTTCCTGAACCATCTACCTATCTGACCCAAAGTACCTCAAGGTAAGGTAGGTCGGTAAGCACGCAAGGAACTTTTTAAAGGCCTCATAACCCTCTCATCGGTTTCCTCTGCCAAGTCTCAGCCTGCATGCAATTCACTCCCGCTTTGGTTCGTTACAGTTGAATTATATAGAGCACCGGATGCTAAATTCATAGTCTTCACTTTGGGCCACCAACCTGGACTTCGTTCGAAGACGATCGACCCCAGGCAACATCATGCATTGCGCGTATGCATAGGCTTGCTGTACCAGTAAAGTAGAAATCACGCCCCGTCCGCAACCTGCATGTCATTTTAGACTGCCATTGGACGTGCATGTGAATTATTTATTCCCATGGTACTCGATCCTGCTTTTGCTGCTTATTTTTCAGTGAACTCTTACAGTAGCTCACACTGCTTGACAGGGCTGTGATCGTTTCTCTGCTTCCAGGAACCGAGTCCTCCTCACATGACGTTCATCGGCTTCAAGTTGGGCCGTGCTGACTTTGGCAACACTCAACTCAGCTTATTGGTCCTCCAATCTTGCAGGTCAAGCTGCCCTCCAATCAACACTCATAATCGAAAGGATTACTGGCAACCCGACATACGACTGTTAGGCAACCAAAGCGGGAAGGCGTAACGCACACATCCTCCCCCCTCCCTCCTTTCGGAACAGGACCTCTTGAGCTTCTCGCCCCAATCGTGGCATTCAAGTACCCACGCACTCAAGGTTGAACAAGCAACGTTTCTGTAAAGGAGTAGAGACTATTACCCGTTCAAGATGGCGAAATTGTGTCTCATTACTTCTTTTCTGCATCTACGCCGATGATGCGAAGAATGCCAAGATCGCTATATGCCAGACAATATTTTGTTGGCGCCCAGGACACAACCGGGCAAGGTCCAGCTGTCTTGAAGGTATGGACATGGTCTCCCGACTCTGCATGTCGAATATCCAGTCCAGAACCTGGCGGCGCAATTAGCTTTTGCGCTTTTATCGTAACGGCCAGCTTACCTTCATCACTCCCTCCGACCAAGAAGTTGCCGTCGAACGTGAAGCCTATCGAAACATCAGATAGTGTTTGCAGTGCGAAGCATGGCTCTTTCACTCACTAATAGACCGCACTGGGCCGATCATGCTGGTGATGGTTCGTTGGCAAATCCAGTCTGCAGTGTCCCAAAGAGAAATGATGGAATCCGAACCTCCCGTAGCAAGATGACGTCCTGTAGGCTGTAACTCAGCTGTCAAGCAGGAAGACGTGTGTCCATTGAGCCCAAATTCCTTCGGCTCATCACCATGGTTGAACTGGAAGGCGGGCTTAAAATCCGGATATGTCAAGATCCGGGTTCTTCCTTCGCCGGTTGTCAGGAATATCTTCTCTCCGCCCCAGTCAAACGCGATTTGGTTGGTCTGGCTGGGCTGCTGATGCGAAGCTACTGGCGTCGATTGGGTTGGCGACAACACAAAGATGTTGTCCGTCTAGCAGATCGAGCGTCAGCAGAAAGCCCCTGAGTGATGCCAAAAGCAACATGACGAACCTTGTTCCCAACAATTAGAGACTGCCCGTCGGGCGCCCATACGAGGGTAAACGCGTCCCCCAAGCCTCTTATCTCATTGATACAAGTCTTTGACCGAACGTCCCAGAACTTAACGACTCCATCATTGCTTACACTGCACAACTCAGCATCCTTGACTGGATTGAATGCAACCTTTTCGATGGCAGCTGAGTGCCCCTTTAGCTCAGTTGAAAACCGCACATTTGGCTTCTCCGGATTCCCTACAAAGCTTGAGTCAGCCTGATTGCCCCTTCGGATGGGGAAAATATTCGTTGCGTACAGACGCGCAGCGTTTTGTCTGATGAGCCTGTAGCGACCAAACTTCCTAATGGATTCCAGGCTATCGATCGCAGCCTGCGAATATAGTCAGCATTGCCAGGTCAAATTTGCCACGGTAATCATTGATAGGTCGGGAGCATACGTGTGACCTCTGGAGCTTGAGCCGGGATCGTGGTACGGCTGGCTCTTGAGGTTGGTCAGATAGGCTGGAAACCTCTCCTTGGAGAGGCTCAGCCTTGTGCGAGGGGGCACCATGACAACACACAAAGTGCCTTCGATGATGGGTAGCAACTTGGGCTCTAGAGACAGAGAATGATGGAGGTGAAGCCCGTAGAAAACCACAGGAAAGGTTTATGAGGTCTCTAAAACGGCGCTTCTTCGACCACAATCCTATTTGGAGTGTCACAGTCAGTTCATGACTACAACTCGTACGGGGTCGGGTTGAAAATTGCGCCGTGTCGCGTGAGACGACCACACAAGGATTAGAGGGCATAAGAGTAAATTGGCCAGTACCTACAGGATATGGTTCTCGGCAGTGGGAGACCAACGCCGCTTCAACTGCGCACTGGATTCTTGTAAGATCGACGCCAAACTCCAGATTGGACTTCACAATGTTGTCGTGGGAATGCGGTAGGTATCCTTAGTGGATACCTCGCTCCCTGGCTGTGCCCGTCAACTGTACCTTATCTGCGGCGGTGGCCTTCGCAGTGTACCTTGGACTGTAGGCACCTAAGGTAGGTAGGCTAGGTGTCTAGTCAAGCCCATAAGGTAGGGGGGTCCTTCTGATTATCTAATGATATTCGGGTAAGGCGGTCCGGACAAAGCGCCTGTAACATGAACGGAGTGCAGCTGCCAAAGACCGAAAACGCTGGTTACCTTATCGACAGAGAGCTGAAGCTCCCGTCAGCAACTAGAACCAAAAGCTGTTCGGTCGATGATGCATATTCCAAGTCGTCAACCAACATCAGAAAACCACCTCCTTCTTCATATCGCATGTTGGTGTCGTCGGTGGGCCTCAACCGAGTTCGAAAGACATGATGTCACTTGTTTGAAAAACAACAGCGGCCATGATTAAGACACTGTTCGGCCCGACGAAAAAGAATACCTGGTCTTCGGCTCGACGAACCCCCCGTTCGCCACCAACTACACACTGCCATTGCGACGGCATCATCTCACCGAAACAATCGACACGTTGATATAGGGCCTTGCCGAGATGTATTGGCCCATAGGAACCCCGAGAATCTTCGCAACGAGCAGCAGGTCTGGTCCTGCCTTCAACCTGGTCGTTTCTCACGATGGCCTGCCCAATCCCTTCGATAATCGGCCGACGGACAAGGCCTCAGGCACGCCTCCCCTCAATGCTCAACCACAACCATCGCCACACGATGCTATCGAGCTTGCCACGCCCATGACACCGGTCACGCCCGCAATCCAGTCTGTTGACAACCAAGATCATGACCCGGAAACAAGTCGGCCATCCCCCCGGCTCAACGTCAATATTCCCCTCAAAGATCCTGTTCTTGCGCTGCGCATCTCCCGCCCTGGCCACCTTTTTGCAACAATAACATCCACATCGATGACAATATGGCAGGCTAAGGTTGGTTATTACCCGGGATAGTTCTGTTCATTAAACTCTAACGAACCATGCTTACATTCTTCTCCAGCCTACAGTGATTTTGGCAGTGGTAGTCCGCTCGGAATCTTCTTTATCGACTTATGGCGAAAATGTCGACCTTCTAATGAGACCTGACTCGGCTATATTTGTAGTTCGGACTACCTTAGGCTATCTTATTACATACTCACTCGCGATGGACTCCGAAGCCCAAGTCTACAAACCGTATTTCCCGAGTTACGCGAACATCCAACGACGTCGCCAGAATCATCATGGCCAGCCCGGAAGCACAGTCCCAGATCAGTATCTTTGGGGCCCTGGTGAGGGTCAAGGAGTGCGTGACGTAAGCGTTCGTTTCAGGATGGTCATCAAAGTTGATGCTGGCATAGAGAGCGCCCTGGCACTGGATGACGAGCTGGTTGTGGCCACGCGCAAACCAGGCGCCATCCAGTGCATTCGCTGGACTCCGGACCAAAGCGGAAGCCAGACTAGAACAGAAATCATCAGTCGAATGGGGTGGCTAGAAAAGAAGATAACAATCGTCGAGATGACCCACGACCGGCCTATGAATCTGTCAACCTGGACTACAAGTGACGGCAAGGTCTATGCAGTTCAGCGGCTCCACCCTCGCGATCAGTCTCATGGCAACTCGCAAGAAGCGGACCCCAAGAAGCTTTTCAAGGGATATTGCTTCCACACGCCTGGCAGGCCGGAGGAATCCGCCATAAAGGCAGTCATCAACGCAAGATTCTCGTTGATTGCTGTAGGCTGTGCCGATGGGTGCATCCGTGTGTACTCGGCTCGAGACTACGCTGGCAATATACCTCCCTCACACACACACACCATTCCAGTATCGACGACGGTTTCCGGTTCGCTCACAACGCTAAGCTACTCGCCCGACGGCTATTGTCTGTTTGCCGGATATGAAAGCGGATGGGCTACGTGGTCCGTCTACGGGAAGCCGGGTAGCAACAGCTTCAGCGCACACGACGCAATCATCGAGGCCAATGGTGAGAGGTGGATTTCTGGCATTGGAGACGCCGTCTGGCTCGGCAGCGGCTCAGAGATCCTTATAACGCATCGCATGCACGAGGCAATCTGGTTACTAGAAATGGCAAGAAGCGCAGTCGTTGGCAACTACAACGCCGCAAACCTTATGCGCACTGTTTTGCAAACGAGCACCAACGTCATGATATACCGCGGATATGACCTGCCAGATCTGGCCAGCATCTCTGCGGAGCCGCACCTGTGGCACACAACGAAAGTGCCCTCTGCATATCTACTTGAGCAGTGGCCCATCCGCCACACCGTCATTTCACCAGACGGTCGATATGTTGCTGTGGCGGGACGTCGAGGTTTGGCTCATTATAGCGTCAACAGTGGTCGATGGAAAACCTTTGCCAACGAAGCCATGGAAAATGAGTTTCAGGTCAGGGGGAGTATGTGCTGGTATCAGCACATTCTCGTAGCTGCCGTCGAGGCTAACAAGTCGCACGAATTGCGCCTCT
This sequence comes from Colletotrichum orchidophilum, assembly GCF_001831195.1. NCBI lineage: Eukaryota > Fungi > Ascomycota > Sordariomycetes > Glomerellales > Glomerellaceae > Colletotrichum > Colletotrichum orchidophilum. Next base: position 30,770 of record NW_019173165.1, on the reverse strand, counting down.
ATTCAAGAGAAACGGCACTCGACAATTCTCAAGTGCTTCACACTCAGCTGTTACCAGCTCCAGCAGTTCTAGTGACTACTTCAGGAGAGGACTCGCTACTTGTGTACACCTACGACAACCTACTTTATCACTTCATTTTTGCGCCTACCAATGGTTCGATCAGACTAGTTCAGCTTGGACAGATTGCGTTCCATGGCATCGTGCGGTCGCCCGCAAGAGTCCGCGGTCTGAGCTGGATTCTGCCAGACAGCCAGCTCATTGATGGTGATCCGTCGCAAGATGTCGCTGTGGCGTCTGTCTTATTTCTGGTTGATGCCAAGCTGGTATTACTACAGCCCTCATTCAATAACGAGGGCAATCTGAAGTACGATATGAAAGTCATTGCTCAAAACGTTGAATTTCATGTAAGCATGAGAGACCAACCACATTTCGATGCGCTAGCTACGCATGCTGAGGAGCTGTCGCCTGCGGGTGCAGATGTGACCCTACGAAACTCCCTCTGGGTATTTGACGGTCAGGAGTTCAAGGTCTGGGCAGATATACAAGAGGTGCTGCAAGCAGCTTCAAACGAAACACTGCGAGAGCTTCCAAAGACTATATCGGTCCCTCTAGATTTCTATCCCCTTTCGACGCTTCTCGGAAAGGGTATCATTCTTGGAATTGAAGCTGATCTAATTCAGCGGCGAGACATTAGCTTTTCTTTCTTCCGCTTCGCCATTCGAGTTGGTTTGCCGTTCCTACACCCGAGAGGTATTCAGCTAACAGAAATCAACAGACACATTTGTTCCTGCCAGACATTCTGCGCTTCTTGTTGACCGAGGGCCGGACAGTAGATGCAGTCAAACTATCGGACCAGTATCAAAATCTGGAATATTTCGCCCACGCGCTAGAGATATTGCTTCACAAGGTCTTGGATAAGGAAGTTGATTCCGGACCGAGCCCTGAGGAAGCAATCTTACCAAGGGTACTTTCGCTCCTGTCGTCTTTCAAGCAGTACCTAGATATCGTGGTGCAGTGTACAAGGAAAACGGAAGTGCGGCAATGGCGGACATTATTCGCCTATCTCCCGCCGGTACAAGAGCTGTTTGAAGAGTCGCTTCAGCGGGGATCGTTAAAGACGGCCGGCGGATATCTCATCATCTTGCACACTCTAGATGAGCTGGGGTCTGCGTCAGAACAGACTGTACGCTTGCTATCGAGGGCAATGAAGGAGGGTGATTGGGAGCTGTGCAAGGAACTGGCGCGGTTTTTAGCTGCTTTAGATGAAACTGGCGACACGCTCCGCGACGCTATGGAAGGTGTGAATGTTTCAATGAAGGGAAACAAGGACCAATCTGGGCTGATGAGTCGTCTCGATGTGCCTCATAGCAAAGCCGTGAATGGCTTAGGGTTGAAGTACATAGAGCAAAGCGACGAGATGGAGTCGGAAGGTCAGTCGGTCAGCTCCGCTGCCAGCTTTAGTTGAGATGGTCGCTAGAGGACGCTGACACTTGAAGAATGAAGTTCATGACTGCCATTTTCATTAGTTTCCTGCCATGACAGCCCACATGTGACTTGACTGGCAGTTGTGCAGATGAGCATGCATAAACACCCGAGGTGGCATTTTATGGAACCATGTGTTGTGCAATTAGCGGTCGGTGTAGCAGGTACGTACTTGAACCCCCGCCCCCTCCAGCGTACCTGGCAGGCACGGCTGGCCAGACGCACCAAAGCCCCGCCAACTGCTTTCTGCCCGGTAGAAGAGCGCAGAGAAGCAACGTTCACAACCACCCCATGAGAATCACATTTACTCCTGGTTCTTCACATCCGCGCCTATAGTCGAAACGGCCGTGCGACTGCGACAATCCAACATCCACGAACGATCTGGGCATTCCAACGCGACTGCATTCTGGGCCATGATCTGAGGGCTCGTCGAGGCACGAGTCGCACTTTCTTCCCGCCATGATGGATGACTTCGTTAGCGAGTCGGATAGTGACTACACGAGCTATTGGCGAGACTGGGTGAGTGCGAAAAGACAGCCGACAGAAGCTGTATTCCACGGGGATTTTCCTCATCAGATGAGTGTGGAAGCCGAAGTCGCTGGGCAGGGGCTGTGGCGCGTTGGCACGTTGGCGCGCGATTGAAGACAACATGGGCTTCGCAGCAGATTGCTTTGGGCGGCTCTGGACAGCCTTCGGGTGCCCTTTTACTGAAGACGAATCCATGCTGACTGCGGCCCTCTGCAGTTTATTTCCTCTCGTGGCAACGAATACTTCTGCGAAATCGACGAGGACTACCTCACGGATCGGTTCAACTTGACTGGGCTGAACACGGAAGTTCAATACTACCAATATGCGCTGGATCTCATCACTGATGTCTTCGACCTGGACTGCGACGACGAGATGAGGGAGACTATCGAGAAGTCCGCGAGGCATCTGTACGGTCTCGTACATGCCCGCTTCATCGTCACGACAAGGGGTCTTGCCAAGATGGTAAGCTACATCTTCTCTCGAATGTTTCCCTAGCTTCTTTTCTGGATCCAAAGAGAACGAAAGGATTCCCATCGTTTGCATCCTCACTAGCAACGGCAGGCTAACGCAGCTCCCAGCTCGAAAAGTACAAAAAGGCCGACTTTGGCAAATGCCCCCGCGTAATGTGCCACTCGCACCCTCTCCTCCCCATGGGCCTCGCCGACATCCCCAACCTGAAGCCCGTCAAGCTCTACTGTGCACGGTGTGAGGATATTTACAACCCAAAGTCCTCGCGCCACGCCGCTATCGACGGCGCCTACTTTGGCACCTCATTCCACAACATCATCTTCCAGGCCTACCCGGCACTCATCCCCACCAAGAGCGCCGAGCGCTACGTCCCGCGCGTCTACGGCTTCAAGGTCCACGCCCCCGCCGCCCTCATCCGGTGGCAGCACCAGAAGAAGGACGCCATGCGCCGTCGCCTGCGGAAGATGGAGGTCGATAGCGGGTTCCGGGACGAGGATCTCCTGGGGGAGGACGACGACGACGATGTCGAATTTGAGGGCACAGAAAATCGCGTACGACCCGGTGATGACGAAGGCATTGCCATGGCGTGAAAGTAGATGACTGGGTGACAACGGTTTCGCTGATCTTTGGCTACTCAGCCAGGTACACATTGACATCGCACACCGGCAACCTATTGAAAGGCCTTTTGGGCCATGCATGGGTTCCCCCGATTTGCTGTTTTTTTCCTCTTCTATTTTCATCTCTCCTACTCGGTAGACTGGGGCCTCGGGAATAATGATATGATGGCTTTCATGATCAACCAGCTACCCTTTCTGGCTGTAGCCACTTGACACGCTACACGTTAAAGGCTCGCGTCCATGTTTTATTGTTGGGCACATTGTGATTAAGTGAGCATATCCAAACACCTACTTTAGTAAATATATAGATCTACCTGGGATTCGGCAGGGTATGTAAGGCGAGCAGTGGACCAGATCCATCATTCTCAGGGCAGTTTGCGAATCTTCCTCCCTACATGAAAAGAGAAAGGCAAACCAGGCCTGCTGATTATCTTGGCCTTAGACCGCGGCATGTGGTATGCTCAGCTGAGAGCAAATGCCTGAGTGGTTTAAGCAAAGCTAGTCCGGCACAGGAATTCGGCTTTCGACGACACATGCCCAGCAGGTCGTGGTTAAGGGAGAACTGTTATATCAGGTCACTGGTTCTTCACATGCGATACGCGTTTGGCACATGAAGGCTTCAACTGAAGCTGTCTGTCACAAATCTATTACATAACGGTCATATCTGTATGCCATGCCTGGCCCCATAACCAAAAACCATTGCCCCTAAGGCCGCCGCCAGTCCCTTTTGCAGGCGGATGGTATACCGTTAACTCCGTTCATGCCCCAACATGCCCAATTTGAAAATGCGATGGATGGTATTCTGGCATACCGCGCACGGTCTATCATCAAAATCGGGTTTCAGCCTCAGGCTCGTCGTGGGAGCCCTGCTTGCCCATGTACTGCGTCGACGTTGCTTGGCCAATAACTGGTCTTGAGACATACGCCTCTTCCTCGTCTCCGGGCCGAATGAAGTCTGCCTTGTCAGTCGCGTAACTGTACGAGCCGACGCCAGACCACCAGGCCTTGTCATGGCTTCGAGGACCCCAAGCCCAGCCAGCACCCTGTGTGATTGGAAGGTGGTAATAGCGAAAAGCAAAAATGGAGGTGAAAATTCCGATCATGTAGCCGAAGAGGATATCGAAACCGTGATGGCGGAAGTCGAACCAGCGAGAGCCAGCGATGAAAATGGAAGCAAACCAAGGTAGCACGACGATAGTCAGAAGATAAATTGGGGGGGCAGCTGCCTGTCGGCGAACAGCAGTCACAACTTTGTTGTGCTCAGCCAAATTACTTGCCGCAGCGGTCGAATCAGGGTTGAGCAAGCCGCTCTCGCCCAGTCCTACCTCCTCATAGCCGGACCCAGACTTCTTCAAGCGAGAGGGAAAGGCCGAGTGAGATTCAGCACCGTTATCCGAAGCCACGAACGGTAGGGTAACGGCGAACTTGCTGGCGAGGAACAGGGAAAGGTAAATCAAACCGGCGGCGGCGGAGCTCGAGTGGCCGGATGGATAGCTTCGGAAGCCGTCATTGAGCGTGTGTGTATCGGTATTTTGGCAAATGGCCGCAGATACGAGCTGGCCGAAACCTGTGGCACCTGTCAAGCCGGTGATGCTGGGGTCGGTACCGCCAACAACGTAATTTTGTATGTTCGCCAGGTCGGGCTGGCAGCGAGAAAGAAGGTCTGGTCTTGGTTTACCGAACATGTTCTTCATGCCGTTCGTGATGAAGAAAGCGCCAACGTGAGCGAGAGCGAGACCGAGGTATCCAACGTGTAACTCCCACAGCTTCCGCTTCCAAATGAGCGACTTGGGTGTCCCCTTGGGAACAGTGTTTCCGGGAACGAGAATGAGGCACACGGCAGCGATAATGATGATGGGCCCGGCGACGGCGATGATGGCGGCTAGCCACATTGGCACGGTCTCGTGAAGGGTGAAGGGGAAGCTGTTGGCATTTGGGTCAGCAACACGCGGTAGACGACGCTAAGTGACTTTGTTGGGAAGGGCATTTGACTGTCTTACGAGATATTGGGGTCGAGGACAGAGAAAGGGCGCTTGTTCGGCTCGACAATGCCCAAGACGGTGGCAATGCCGCCGACAACGGCGAGGACAAGCCAGTCAAAGACATAGGATCCGATTAATGAAGGCGTCCAATGGCCACGGTGCGGGCGGCGCCTGGAGTAGGGCGCCGGTGATTCGGGCATCTTGTAGTACGAGGGCCTCGACGAGGGCGACAAGTTTGAGAGAGGAATGGACGAGGACATAAGGTGAAGGATGAGGGGAGGGGAAGAAAAGGCAGGAAGAAGTAGTGGGAGGAGGTGAAGGAGGTCATCCGAATCCAAACGAAGGTGGCTCCAAGCTACTTTAGGTGAACGAAGGAGAGCAGACGTATGGGCAGAGGGAAAGAGAGTTTAGTGGTATGGGGTTAGGAATGGGAAAAGATCCGCACGGCGACGATGATGGCGTATGGCGCGGGCGGATACGGCACCTAGGTGGTGGCTGGCCGGGGGGTGCGGTACTTCAAGAAAGGTATCTAGGATGAGAAGTGAGAGGTAGAGGCAAGATTGTCAAGCCAAGGTGAAGCGAGTCGGGTCTGATTTGCGATGGGAGAGTGGAAAGACCAATGTCGGCTGGCGAGAATAAAAAGAGAAGTGCAGTGAGTGACGGAAGTGGATGGGTGCCCAGAAACGGCCAGAAACGGCAGCAAGACACACGAGGTGCGACTTGTTTGGTGTGCCTATGAATACTACCTATGTACGTATGAGGAACCTGAACACGCGCCAAGCATGGTAGCGAGTGGATTTTGGTCTGTAGGTTGATCTTTTCTTTGGTGGTAAGTAACGGGATGTAGAATCCACGGTGTGGTTTGAATACGGATAGACGTTTTGTAGACATATGGAAAGAAGGCGGACTGGACTGTTTTCGTAAATTCAGGACTCAGGGGATTCCCTGAGTCGAACAAGACACACTCTAGGTTGACGACAGGGAGGATGCCGAAACAAACAGAGTAGGTAAGCGGTCGCGTGGTGGCAGGTAGTGCTTGAGAAGGCGGCCCAGGAGCGGTTGGCTTAGGTATACAGTACCTTAAGGTACATCACCCAACGCAACCTTACTGACCTGGAAGGTACCTATCGACCGGGTTCAATGACACGGCAGTCTTCGTACAGAAGTGCATCCTGTGCAGCCAGTTCAGCTACTTATTACATGGTTGCCGGTGAGCTACACACAATTGCAAATTTTCTGCAACTTTTGGCCACGGTAGGGCTCGTTCATCCGTACCTGTCCGAAGGTTGAAGTGGCCGACAGGACTGGCACCTCAATGCACGAAGGTGAGCACGACCTTGAGCTACTTTACCCCAACAGCCAACAGATGAAGGAAGACAGTCCCCTAACGCAGGCGCAGACGATCATCTACCATCGCATCTAAGGTATTTTTTAGGCTTGGACGAAGTCCACAGACTAACAAATTAGGTTTAGGTCAGCAAAGCTCAAGCAGCATGGCCGATGCATTTGATGTGGCTTCGCAATCTCCTAGTAGACGAATCGTTTCCTTACTCGGCTGATTTCGCATCGCAGGATCCCGCGGGCGCGTTGCCACAGCCCTGGTGCCTGGCACTGGCATTTCAGTGCTAATTTTCGGAACCCGAGGGGCGGTATTCGTAGATGGCAGTACGGCTACCCCGTACAAAATAAGGCATCACGTCTCCGTAGGTACTTTGCGCCGAGAGCCGAATGAAGAACGAAGGATGAGCAAGAAGGGTCCCGGCAGCCCCGGTCATCAATCGATACATAAGGTAGGTAGCCCGTCCAATCCCGAGTCTCCAGAGTGTTTGAGAAAGCGCCGGAGGGAGCCCATTTGGCCCGTCTCGTGCAACTGCGATCAATCGTGGCGAAAAGGCAGGTACCTGGTAAGGCTGTGCGTTGCGGATACTCGCAAGGTACATCTGATTTCCATACCCGTTGTGGAGTCTGGTCTCTGGAGGTGAGTTGGCCCCACCGGGCAGACTTGCCTCGATTCCTTACGTACCTTAGTAAAGGACGTGAGTCCCTCGTGCCCCTTTTGCTTACATTACTTAAGCGTGCTAAGGCAGAACGTTCCGCAGCACGCACGATGCACCGGCGAGGGTGGCTTGGGCGCTTGGCAAGCTTGGGTGCTCGGGACTGTGGGTTGCAGAGGCAGTTGATCCTGTCACTTCTGACTCCGCCAAGAGTCTTGTCAGCTTCACTTTTATCAACCTGCCGAGCCACGCATGCCTGCCACCACTTGCCCGTCGCACCGTGCTCTTTCACTCTGATATGTATCTAGCCAAGGACACAAGATTGCGCAATGAATTAGTTGCTCCATCTCAATTGTGCCAAGCTTGCGCCGCCATAGATCTTTACCAATCAACCATCTCTGATCACACACACCACCAGCCACGGCACACACTTGGAATTACCAGTAGTGGTTCTCCCCAGTGACCGTCTGACTGACGGAGCAAAATTTGGTACCCTCGTCAGCCATCTTGACGTTCGCTTCTCGTCACACATCGGATTTGGATGCGCGCCTGTTCCGTCTTGGTCCATATCTTGGCCTGGGATCATCGGCAGACCGGCACGTAGATACCTTCATCAATTTCACGAACGCGTAGCCTTCACCCAATGTCACACTCTCAGCCCGACATAGCCAAAGGGGCATGTTGGAATTCTTCATTACGGAGTAACGAACCGACTATTGCGAAGACGTTGTCAGCCATGACAGGCCTTTGGACTAGTAAACCCTTTGAAGCCTCTGATCATTACCGCGACCAACTCTAGTAGCAGCGGCGACGCCGCTGGCAAATTTTCTTTCCATGCCTCACCGTGACAGCGAGTGAAAGAGTATATTACTTCGCGACCTGCTCGGACGCCGATGCGAAGAGCAATGCAGTTGTCCAAACCCAATTGATAGTCTCATTGCAGGCTACCGCCATGGCGACGCAGAGCCTAGCGGGTGCAGAGACCTGTGTTTTTTATGTGTTCAAACGAGACGAGAAGTTAATCGTGACGACAAATATCGATAAGGAGTTCGAAATGTTCTCTTCGTGGCCTTGTAGATACCCCATCATCGTCTCTTTGGGAACCCCCAATCAATCTACCCCCTTGTCCCACACCGGTTGGGGTGCTTTGTTGGAGAACCCCAATGCCGCTCCTCGCATTTTTTAAGGGTTGCCCCCCTTGAGGGTAGGAATAGGCTCAGCCAACATCCCGTAGGAGACATGGTCTCGAGGGTAATTAATTCTCCGCTTCTCTCAGATGACATGGATCAGTGGTGATTCGCCAGCGCACCCGCAACCTCACTGTCTGCGTGTACCGACATATGGAACAAGGTTCGCAATCCTCCAAGGAACTTTTTCGGCGCATGTTTCCAATTGTTTGCGGCCCGCAGCCGCCGTGATTCGGCCGGGTCATCATTCCGCCACCTTATTCATCGGCTCCGTTTCAATCCGGAGACCCTCGCCCCGGATTCGCCTCAATTATCGGCCTCCAGAATGCGTCCTGCACCGTTGCAACTTCGAACAGAAATCAAAACATCACGGGCTCTATTATTCCCCTACCGCAAGACCAAGCTAGCTTTCGAACGGCCACCGCCACCAAGGTTCGGATCCAAGTGGTGATCCGCTCTGTTGATTTGGCTTCGTGGTCAAGCATTGTGCTTTGCAAACAGACGTTGCGTTGGCTTTTCGCTACCAGACAACGACGACCACCAGTAGTCACACTTAACGATTCCATCGCCAAGTATTTGGTCCTCGATATTGACATCCAGCTAGTGCAGCACAACTATCATGTTGCTTCTCGACTTGTCTCGACGATGCCTCGATGTCGCTTCTCGCCTCCATTCTGCTAAAGGCAGCCAAGGTAGCGTTGTTTCCTAGCAACTCTGGTCTCTTCGACACACGGTCCTTTAGGGAGCATCCGCTAGCCGCATCCCACATCGTAAAAGACGCCTGTTTCGGTCAAAGCCCCTATTTTCGCCCGCAAATCGCTTTGCCCATTTTGGTCCCCATCTCTCTGCAACGGCACCAGGAGTCTCTGTGGGACTAGAGCCATCCACGACTCTGAATACGCCACCATCGCATACGATGTAGCACCGGTGGTAGTTTGACAACTCCAAAGCAGTCGACCCTTACATTGAACTGATTCTCAAACATAGCAAAGCGGCCCCTTCCCACTACCGCGTCATGATAAAGATAGTACCATCTCTCGAGCCTCTAGAAGGATTTCGCGGCTCACCGTTCTGGTGATCCGCACCTTGCAACTCTCTTTTAGGGGCAAGCCTCGATCTTTTTAAGTCGTCTCCCGTCGCCCCGTTTCTTTACTCGATCTGGTTGACCTTCACTCGCTCCTCTCCACATCAGGCTCGTTCTTCTTGGCTCCTCGGAACTGCGCCCTGTCACTTGTCGACTAAGTGTTCAACATGTCTATTCTCGAGTTCCTCGTGCTTGCACTCGCCGGAACGGCCGTCGTAGCCTCACCTCCTCTCGCCCTCCGAGCCGTCTCCCCAGATAACTCATGCGGGAAGACTGGAAACGGAGGTAGCTCAAAGGCGTACACCTGCCCTACCAACTTGCCATGCTGTTCAGTCTATGGCTGGTGCGGCTCTACTGACGCCTACTGCTTGCCCTCCAACGGTTGTCAGACCGGCTTTGGTACGTGTACGGGAACGAGTAGCAGCAGCCCGCCAGCGAGTAGCAGCAGCAGCTCGCCAGCGGGTAGTAGCAGCAGCCCGCCAGCGAGCAGCAGCAGTGCCTCGGCAACCAAGATCTCCCCTGACAACTCCTGCGGAACGACTGGAAATGGAGGCAGCCCATCGGGGTACTCTTGCCCGACGAATCTATCCTGCTGCTCGGTCAACGGCTGGTGCGGTTCGACTGACGATTATTGTTTGACGACCAATGGCTGTCAGACCGGGTTCGGTACGTGTACAAACAACGGTAGCCCGCCGGCAAGCGGTGGTGATGGCGGCGACTCGGGGTCAGGGCTCTGCGGCCCCGATAATGGAAATGCCAACTGCGCCGCGAACGAATGCTGTTCTGCTGCAGGGTACGTGAAAACCCCAGTCGCGAACCGTGCCTATGTCGCTAATCTCACACCAGATTCTGCGGAACAACTGAAGGTAATCAAACCTATGCCACGTCGCTTTGGAATTACACCCCTGACACAACGTAGACTACTGCAGGGCTCCGGACTGTTTGTTCCAGTTCGGCCCTGCATGCGATGCCAACAAGATTCCCCCGGGTCAGAACACCTCGAGCATTGCTCGCCCCAAGCTTGGCCAGGTCGAATACGGCGGTCCAGGTGTATACAGCTGCGTCAATCCTGGCGATGTTGCTCTGACTTACGACGACGGCCCGGCCTCGTACACAAACGATCTGCTGGATCTTTTGAAGAAATACAATGCCTCAGCCACTTTCATGATCACTGGCAACAACAACGCCAAGGGTGAAATCGATAATGCCACGTTCCCCTGGGTTAACACCATCAAGTATGGTCCTTCACTCCCCGACAGACTTTGGAGTTTTTGGCTAACGTCGGGCAACAGGAGGATGTACGCCGAAGGCCACCAGATTGCCAGCCACACCTGGTCCCATCCTGATCTGGTATGTCTTCTTGCCATGGCTCGTCTTTTTGCCAATGTTTATGCTGACTTTTCAACTAGTGCAACATCACATCGGCTCAGCGCAAGGATGAGATGTACAAGCTGGAGATGGCTCTCCGAAACATCATCGGCGTCTTCCCTACTTACATGAGGTATTCCAGTCTTCCTTCGATCAATCTTCCTTGAAACACCAAAGTTCTTTGCCTGACATAAACCTTGAAAAGACCTCCTTACTCCTCCTGTACAGCCAAGTGCGGCTGCGAACGCGACATGAAGGCGCTGGGCTACTCGATCATCTACTTTGACCTCGACACCGCCGACTACCTTCACGACAGTCCCACGGAGATTCAGCAGTCCAAGGACATTGTCACCCAGGCCATCGCCGCCAAGCCGGCCGCCAGCGACAACTTTCTCGTCATCGGCCACGACATTCACTATCAGACCGTCTACAACCTGACCGAGTTCATGCTTCAGAAGTTCCAGGGCAAGAACATGGTCACCATCGGTGAGTGCCTGGGCGACCCGAAGGCCAACTGGTACCGAACGGACGCGCGCACCACTCTTGATTAAGCCACTTCAGTGTCGACAGATTCGAAGAGAGTAGTTGGTTGCCCTCCTCAGGATAGCTGGTCGGTAGTATTTTAGCCCATTAGGCAATCTGGAATTCAACCTCGTCGTAATATAGTGTGAATCAAATAGTGTTACATAGTTCTTGTTCAATAATCTTTTTATCTGCATCAAACTGGGTCCGAGTCTAAAGATAACTGGTAAACAAGAATCATGGTCTCCCTGGAGAGGCATCGTGAATCATCATTCATCCTACCATTTCCTTCTCTACTCATGTCTCTGAGTATGTTGATCGAGGAACATTCACGTAAATTCATGGAAACCCTCATCAGTAAGAACAGAAAAACGCGATGCAATGTATTCAGCCGTACCTGAACCTAATTCTCCGAACAGATGTATGTACAGGTTTTTTCGCACGATGCCGTCGGCTATAAGAAGCTCACCCCCTACCCCCCGATGCATGGTATGTTTGTCTTCCTTCATTGCGCGTCATCAAAATACTCCAAATTGGAGCGACGATTAGACGATAAGACACCCTGACTTGTAAGCTAGCGATGCCTTTACACACAAACTAGTGAATTCCATGTCTTGCCAGCCTAATGGAAGACAGAGTCAACGAACTCCAGCCAAACCGTCCGCTTTCGTGATATCCTTGCCCTGACTCCATGCGCCGTTCATGAGACAAGAGCAACAAAGTCCCAATGCGATGGAAAATGTAAAACCCACAAAAACAAACCGACCAAAAACAGCAGCCCATATCTGACAGATGAGTCTGGACACTAACTTACCCAGAGAAAAGTAATAAGCCCAATCGCCTTCCCCACAAACCCGCGAGGGCTGCATCTGGGAACCTGAGGTAATGCGACAAGGAGAACAGCTGCACTTATAGAGGTGCGCGTCGCCGATGTATGCATTCGTAAAGGTGGCCGTAAACGCTGAAGATCATCCAACTCCTCGGTCAAGGTGATTATGCAAACCCAGAGTATCTTCCGAGACACGTAAAGTGCGAAAGGGTGCGCGCAGGTTCGCTAGTAGTTAGCTTCTTCCTCCTGCTCATCCTCGGGGTATTCATCACCCTCCTGGGTAGAGATCTGGTCCAGGGAGAGATGAACATCGAGAATCCCGAAGTGAGGAGCGCTCTTCTTCGCCCATTGGCGGGTGAGAATGGAGGCTATGCAATTGTTAGCGAAGCAAACGAGGAACCGGACTAAGGAGGCTCTTACCCTTGAGGAACTTCTTACTAGCATACTTCTTGAAGAAGGCTTCATGGACGACCGGGCGAGCAAGATAGTCTACCATGAGGCGAACGACAGGCTCAATCTCCTCTTCGTTGTAGCCAGCATAGAAGGCAATGGTCTCGTCCTATTAAATGGTCAGCCAATTAGCCCAGATTGCTAGAATCTATGTCACGTACCCATTCACCACGGTCCAGGATGAGGCGGGCCAGGTACATAGCGCCGGCTGCGACATGGCTCGGGCGGTAGGCCATGAATCGATGGTCGAGGAGGCTGATCTCCATGAGGTACTTGCCGATGGTGCGGCACTGGATGTCGTAGTTGTCGGCCTTGCTGATGCGACGGAGGAAGTTCATGGGGTTGGGGTAGCTCAGATCGTAGTTCAAGGTGCCCAGCACAAATCGCTCCGCGCTGAGGATCTCGGCCTCACTGAATCCATCATCGGCGACGTGGCGGAAATTGGCAACGTGGGGCGACAACACTTCCTCATACTTGGAAGCGATGAACATGGCGGTGATACCGACGAGCTGCAGTCGGTCGAGCTGCACAACCTTCTCGGAAAGGAAGCGGTCAATGATGTTGATGGCCAGGAAGAGAGTCTCAGGGAGAAGGTGGAAGCGCGTGTGCACCTCAATCAACCAATCGACCAGAATCCCACGCGTCTTCCACTCCAAGTCGTCCTGGTGCTCCATGTAGTTTGGGTTGGGAATGGAGTTGCACTCTAAATCCTTAAGGTATTCAAAGATCTCATTAGCATACTCAGCCACCATCAAAGGATCGTCCAGGTCTTCTTCATCCAGGTTCCTGACACCTGGAGGGTACTCGAAAGGCTTGTTGGCATCGACGGGCTCAGATTCGACTGGAGTGTGGGTCTTGGGTGCGAGACTCTCTTGCTCGTGCTTTGTTCGACGACCCTCGGTAGTGAGCTTCTTGCGCATGGGCTCGCCGTCGTCGAGAGAAATCTCCTTCTCCTCCTTGATGATTTTTGTCGTGACCTTTCTCTTTGAGATCGCGCCGGATCCTGAGCCGGGTGCCTTATCCTTCTTCTCTCTGGGTGCCACAGATCTGGTCGTGCTCGTAGACTTCTTGGTGATTCCGGTAGGCTTCTCAGCCTTGGAGACAAGGCCGACCTTGCCAACAGGCTTTTTGCCTGGACCAGCCTCTGGTTTGTTGACGTTGCTGACATCGCCGAGAGCGGCGCGTTTAGTTCGTTGAGCTGCTGGGATCGCGTTGGCTGCAGACTTCTTTGTGGCGAGGCCCTTTCCTGGGACAGCGAGCTCATCAACGCTTAGCGCGGCTGCTTTGGCACGCGTCATACGCGTGGTTCCGCTGTTCTCATCGTTCTCGTTTGACACGAGGCGTTGTGCACGCGCCGGACGGGTAACCTACAGGGAATTGTAAGAATTACATCGACGCGACGAGAGCCTACTAGACGTGCTATAGATATTAGCATTTGCGGGTGGACTTACAGGTGGCATCTTGTCAACTGATTATGTGAAGTTGAATATCTGAGGCGTAGGATCCTATGTGGACAAGGTTAGCGTTGGGACGCGTCGAGACACAGGTACCGCCCCGAAGATCAGCTGAAAGGAGCGCCGCTTAGTTCTGGAGGATTGGGTGTTTGGGAAGAGAGGAAGAGAAAGAGAAAGCGTGGAAATGGAACGAGGTGAACGAGGTCGAGACATGCATACCTTAGGGAATGATGATGACGGGCGACTCGAACGCGGGCAAAATATTTGCTTTGGTTCGACACCAAACACTTGATGGGCCGGATCAGTCGCGTCCCCGGGGCCAATTGGCAAAGATGCAAAGATGCAAAGATGCCGGGATAGAGGAGGAGAAGGTAATGCAGAGGGAGAGGTAGAGGAATTAGGAATCTGGGGTCTGGGCAAAACTGAGGTTGTTTATGTGGGAGGAGGTGGATGGACAATCAATGTGTGATATGTTTTGCTGAGGTAGTGGGAACGGATGGACGTGATGTAGTATGCAGTGGGTACCTACCTACCTAAGGTAAAGTACCTTAGGTATTGTGAATGGGGAGTAGATCCGCTTGCTGTGTGGGTACGTACCGATTTGTCCAAGTCGCGGCTCGCGGTGGCCCTAGTTTGGTCACCACAGTAGCGTATCTGAAGCAGACAGGCGTGCAGCTGGTGCACACGCGAACAGCGGACAGGGAGTGGCTTCTTGACTCTCGCTAAGGGAAAGTCGCACGCGTCGGCTGTGTCTTTGTTGTAAAGGATGGCCGAGGAGGTAGTCGCGACGGATGGATTCCCATAAAAGAATCCAGGGTTTCTTTGTGTGCGACAGGAGAAAATGATGAAGGCCGGAGGGCAAGATATATCCAGCTCTGGGTGTATGGAAATGGTGAATAGATTAAATTCAGCTAGGCCTGAGTGATTCAGACAGAAGACCTGGTGGCGCAGAAGGTGACAAACAGTTATTGCAGTCGGGTGGAATGCAGGTGAGAGTGTAGGATGCGGTGGTGGTGATGATGTTGATTGTTGTAAGGAACTGATAGAGTGTGAGGATGGGAATGAGAGGCTCTCTTATGGATGAAAGAGCAGCTGGAGCGGCGATAGTGGTGAGAGCGTGTTTCTGTCGGTTGCTTGGGGCGAGATTGAATAAACCTGGAAAGGAGCAACAAGATTATCAAAATGCCTCGATCCGGAGATAATCGTAGGCTTAAGAAGAAGTTCGAGGGTCGCGGCCGACAGTGGTCAAGACCAAGCGAGAGTGGGAGACAGTCTGAGGGTGGATACGCGATTGCCCCGGCTGCACGCGAAGGACAACGGCTGGCTGATACCGTATAGAAGACTGCAAAGAAAAAAAAAAGACGTGGAAAATGGGAAGTTACCCCGGTCACAATAGCAATCAACAGCAGCAACCGCGGGGCAACCGGAACACCATTGGCTGCCTTCCCAACCACGTCCCGTCACGCTCTCAGAGGCGGCCTGGCCGGGCGTGTCGAGGCGTCTGAGGCTCAACTCACGGGTTGAGCCACCCGGAGCCGCTTCACATGTGGCTGAAGCTTTCTCTAGCAGTACGGATACCTTGCCTTACGTATTTTCCAAGGCCAGGTACCTAGGTACCATACTGTGTAGGTGCCTCAGTGTGTCGGCGCCGGCAGAATAATTATTTCGCAAAGCTCGAAATCTGCACTGGCCTCAAGCGTTCAAAGCAACTACCTCAATCACGACAACAGGCACCTTATTCCCACACCCCGAGGATCACAACGGCAATCGGGGTCGGATTTGGATACTGCTGGACCCAATTCGCAAATCGAAATCCTCTCTTAGAGTTGTCTTCGCCTTCTTGCCGCCGCTGCACCCCTACCGAACCCGTCCTTTTCCGCGACATGCTGCGCTGACGAGCTTCTCCTGAAATCAGTCAGCCAACTCGAGAAGAGGGAATCTTCTCTCCAACTCTCAATAGCACATCAATGCCGATATGTCGCGTCCTATAATGTTATTGTCGGCTCAGAGAAGCTGCGCAAGTCTTCTTCGTTCGGCTGCCTTGCGTGGGCTTGCTCTTCGACAATATGCCACTGCCACTAAAAAGTCCGTCGAGAAGCCTGCCACAAAACCTATCACCAGCGAGTTCGCCGCATCTGCCTCCACCCCCGAGAAAGCAAGCAATGACTCTGTCATCATGCGCACTTATAAGCCGCGAACACCGGGTGTTCGTCATCTAAAGCGCCCGATCAACGATCACCTGTGGAAAGGACGGCCCTTCCTACCATTGACCTACCCTAAGAAGGGCCATGGCAAGGGAGGTCGTAATAACTCTGGAAAGATCACCGTCAGGCATCACGGAGGTGGCGCCAAGAGGAGGATACGCACCGTTGACTTTGAGCGCTGGCAGGCTGGCCCACATCTCGTCGATCGCATCGAGTACGATCCGGGTCGAAGTGCTCATATTGCGCTGCTCTCGAACAAATCTACTGGGCGCAAAAGCTACATCGTCGCCGCCGAGGGTATGCGTGCCGGTGACGTCGTCCACAGTTACCGTTCTGGTATCCCCAAGGATCTTCTCGACAGCATGGGCGGCGTTGTCGACCCCGGTATTTTGGCAGCCAAGACCGCCTGGAGAGGCAATTGTTTGCCTATGCACATGATTCCTGTCGGTACCGTTGTTTTCAACGTCGGCTCGAGAGCAAAGGGCGGTGCTGTTTTCTGTCGCAGTGCTGGCACCTACGCAATTGTGGTTTCCAAGGAGGAAGAGACCAGGGACGACGGTACCAAGGTTGTTACGGGCAAATACATCAACGTCCGTCTCCAGAGCGGCGAGATTCGTAGAGTCAGCAAAGATGCTTGTGCAACGATTGGAGTTGCCAGTAACCCGCACCACCAGTACAGACAGCTGGGCAAGGCCGGAAGAAGCAGATGGCTCAACATTCGCCCGACGGTTCGTGGTCTTGCCATGAACTCTGGTACGTGTACCCAACGTTGGCTTTGTGGTTGGGAATGCTAACAATCGCCCAACAGTCGACCACCCCCACGGCGGTGGTCGTGGAAAGTCCAAGGGTAACCGCCACCCGACCAGTCCTTGGGGCACGCCGGTAAGTTTCTTTCGACTGTCCCTCCTGCTCGGATAGTTGCTGAGACATGTTTTCCATAGGCCAAGGGCGGTTTCAAGACCCGTCGCAAGCATAATTACAACAAGTGGGTCGTCGAGCCGAGAGTACGCAACATGGGCAAGAGAAGAAGCAAGGCCTCTTAAGTCTTGCTAGTCTGTCGGCGAAAACCCGCTATAGACGGACACCATCAGACCAAGACCGAGCCTAGAGCGAAGCTCGATGCACCTGTTGTAAATGTATGCCATAGTATTTGTATCATAGAGCTATCCATGTCGAGTTGTCGACCTCCGGCGCCTTCTCCCAGGATACCGCAGCTGTAACGTACCACCATATCCCGCATCCAAATCTCCTGGTCATGAAGAAATCCCGTGTAGCGGTAGCAGCGCCATAGGTGGTCTGGCTGTGCTGTTAAGACAAGCTTGAGGCAAGCTGTGGGTGCTCAACTATCCGACTCGGGCCCGTCGTCGGAGGCGGTAGTCTCCTGCGTGCGCTGCTGGCGATCTCGGCCGGTCCCATTGCCATCCGTTCCGTCACTGTTAGCTTCTGCTTCGCGGTTCCGTTGTCTCCAGGCCGCCAACCCGCCGCCGAAGGCCTCCTTGTACGTCTTCTTCGCTTTTTCGAGCTCCTCTTTCACAGCCCTCTGAGCCTCCTTGAAATCTCTTTTCTCCTTCTCAGCATCCCGCCTTACCTTGTTGCGTTGGGCCGTGATGGACAGGAAGCGGTCCCACGTCGGCGGCGGTGCGAGGCCGTTGCCGCCGACCATGATCCACCACATCCTCGGAACGGGGTCTTTCCCGGAGACGGTTTGCTTGGACATTTCCCCCTCGTATGGATATCTATGCGTGCTCGCCTTGCTTCTTGATGTGCCTCTGGTTGTGGGTGCCTAGCATCTTCCTACAAGCGTGCAAGCGTGTTGGCTTGGCTTGTTTCGAATTGATGCTATAACGGCGGCCTGCTTTGACTCAACACTTAAAAATGTCGCCAACTTGCCCTAAGGTAGTTGCTGACGTCGAGGCGCGGGGACTGCCTCAGGAGCTTGGTTTGATGAACCGAAGGAACCAACTGTTCCTTTCCTTTGGGATACTGTAGGCATTGCCGGTACCCATATAATACTTGGAGAGTAGCTGAGGAGAGGTAACGGGAAATACGTCTGTAGTGACGAAAATACTTTCCTCCAGTCATTCGCAGTGGTGAATCAGGTGAAGTCGCCAATGTGATTGTGAGTGTGAATTTGGAACAGTCTACTTTACTCATTCACCGAGTCTTCTTGTCAGACCCTTGCGCTTCTCAGATTTGTCTTGGTGTAAAGAGATGAAAGTAACAGGCAAAATATTGCGTAGCTTGTAAGAGCCGCTTCTCTATCCTAATCGCATCCTAGCGAACCTCCGCAGCGAACGCCTCGTCGCGAGCCAGTTAGCAAACCGTCGCGTGTCTCCTGTGACGCTTTTTCTAGACTCCTGTGACATGATTGGAACTCCTTGAACGCCGCTTGTTGTCTTTACAAGCTTTCCCTTTGAAATGAAGCCCTAGTCTAATCCAGTTCAGCCTGACGGCTCCGAGGCTCATAAACATAACGTATCAGAAATCATCGTTTCCGCCTTCATTAAAAACATGTGATCAAGATATACTGTCGGCACTTATACAGATCCGATCCGCTCCTCGACGCTGCCGAAGTAGACAACCGGTCGGGGCTCGAGTATGCTGAGCTCGCTGCCAAAGCTCTTCCGCTCTTCCTCGAGGTCGAGCACCGAGGGCTGGCGGAACACGATACTGTTGATTGTGCTGACGGGGGATGAAGACGCGGCGGCAAATGAGCCTCGATCGCTGCTAGCACGGGATGATGCTGAAGACGAACGGCGAAAGGTGGTGCGAAGTGTGCTCGGGGAGAAGCGTGAGGTGATGGACTGGAAGCGGGAAGACTGCATGGTGAATATAAATGTGGCGTTTCCGACGCTGTGGTGCTTGTGCAGATCCAAAAGATTGGTAAATCTTAATGCCGTCGTGATAATAGGAGATGGCAGTGGTGAGGTCGACAATAAGATGTGAGAGGATGTTCTTGCAGACGTTGAATATTGGAGGCTCAGCCTCTATTGTAATTGAATGAACGGCGAGAATCGAAGATACAGAATGGGGGACAGCCGGTTCCAAAAAAGGAGTGTAGGATACACAGAACTCGTCTACCGAAGAGAGCCGGGCCCGAAGTGTGAAGAAACTGGGTATGTGGGAGGAGCAATGTGTGGGTTGGGATTGGAACGTGTAATGTTCAAGCGGGATTGGGTTGGATTATATCAAGTGCAGCTGAGCGTGAATTACACTCGGGAGGAAGGATAGCGCGAGGCTAGTAGTAGCAGAGCAGGTATGGTAGGTTCGGCAGCAGCAGTAGTCCGGCTGAGACGAGCGAGTTGCCCCTGGCAGAGGATCTATCGCAGACGAAGCGAAGTGGCAGAGAGGGAACAAGGGGTCGCGGGAGGTGGAAGGGAAGGCCATGGAAGGGACTGGTTAGGGGAGCAAGGGCATACGGAGGATTAAGAAGTGGGAGAAGGGCTCAAATACCTAGTGTAGGATGCATACCGAAGTACATAGTATGGAGAAGTGGGCTTGAGGTCCAGGGGTGTGACGCAGACGGCATCAATGCGAAGGGTGGCATCAGGACGCTGCCTCTTTTGGTAACGAGCAATGCGGTGGGAAGAATATAGCATGGATACGACCTAGGCTGGATGGTTGAAGGCAGTTGTTCAGACGACGGACGCAGATGTCTGTCTGTCCTCACAGCAGCATGTGAGTATGTGTGCAATGGCATGCTTTGGGAGTAGTTGAGAGTTTATGAGAGCAAACAGAGGGACCGGTGCAACCTGGACGAGGAGACCGAATCCGGCGTTGAGTCTATCCATTCCTAGGTGGATTCGCTTCAGTTGGGGCATTCGGCGCTCAACGTTCTCCTCACTTGCGTTCTACGTTGGTGATGAGGCGACGTCTTTCTCTACTATGTCAGACAATATTGTTTACGGATGTCCATGGCTTGAAGACAGAGACCCGCTAGGGGAGATGACATGAGATTCTGTGCCGCATATGCCATACCTCCGTACTTCACCGACACCGACTAGAGACGCGTTCAGCACCTGTAGATTCTGCTTGTTGAAAGTCAGCCACAGAGCAAGGGGTATCGGTTCATGGAAGCAGAGAACGAGGGCGAGAGGCAACTAGTGTAACGTGCAGGAGATGCCACCCCAGGAGCCGGCGCAGGGCAGTCTGAGGTATGTAGCAGCCCCCTGTTCCGTCCCTACGCCGTCAGTCCCAACCGGCTGCATCGTGTGATCGTCGTCAGGGGCCAGGAGCCAGGGACGACTTCCCCTGAGGTGGGTACCTCTGAAGGTACCGTTCTTGGGGGAAAAGTATGGATAGAGTACGGGCGGGTACGGGACGGCCATCTCGTCTTCGCTTGTCTTGGCACGCTTGGCTTACCAAAATCCGTACTGCAAAAAAAAAAAAAAAAAAAAAAAGTCTGTTGACGCACAGGCGGTGAGTGCCAGTCCTCTCATGTACTGCGCCACGCATCATCACTACGAATATTAGGGGTAAGGTACATTGGACGGACTGGAGGAGAGCCCGATGAGATAGGTAGTACAGATACCTTAGATAGGCAAAACGTCAGGGGGCACCGCTACGGGTGCAGCCAACAGGCAGACTGACAGCTTAGCGACGCAGATAAAGAACGCACGGCTGTTTCAAGGGCGCCCACCAGCGAAATTGCCGATGTCATGCGTGCTTCATGGCTGACGCTGACGCTGACGCCGATCCTGACGACGGTCCCGGGACTTGGTGAGTGTTCCCGCATAACGTGCTCAACGCCATAGCGCGGCGTTCGTGCCACTCGTTCGCACCAAAAATCTCCTTTGACGAGGATGGCCACTGGCAACTCGGTGGAAACCCGTGATGAGGGAGTCGAGGCCTTCTGGAAGAACTCTCTCTGCCAATGTGGCAATGCTCAGCCAGAACCTGTCCTAGATTAGCCCGAAATTGTCAGTCGTGAGAATCGACGATGTAAATGCTAAAAAGGGTCACATCAATTTAAGGGAGACCGTAGTTCTCTATCGATACCTCTTTCCCATTACGCCGTAAATGAGAGAGGTGAAGTCAAATAGAAACGCCGCGAGTCCCGCCAGGACTGAGGCGAAGTAGTATAGTTCGGGCACGCAACATCCAACAGGTCATAATCTACCTCTTTCGTCCCAAACCTCGTCATATCGTCGTGTTGCTGTTCTGCATACTAAATAGGAAGCTGGACCGATGGCTTGAAGTTATACCCAAATCACAGACACCATCACACGCATGAAACTCTCTGAATCAAGGGTCTCCATTCTCCTTATCGCCTTACTGTCGCATTCTCCATCTGATCCTCCGATAAGAAAGAGATCCGAGTGCCCCCTCTTTCGGCGGGCAGTCGTCGATCTCAGGGTGGAATGGTGAAGAATAACTTGATGCGACAAGGGCTCACTGAGACAAGAAACAAGGCCACTCCTGACCGTACCCCTGTCCTCTCCAATGTCCATTGTCGTATTCCGAGTTCCTTGTTATTTTAGAAGTCAACGATGGGAAATCACGTGCGTTAAAAGTACCAAAAATTCGTGCATAGGCCTCAGCAGACAATTCCGAGTAATCGCAGTTGCGTAAAGCAGGCAAAAGATTAGATTGGCTGTTTGCCACTCTAGAGCCCCTTCCGGTAAGTAGATGCACCAGTTGGACGTCCAGGACGGACAAAGTAGCAGGAGCATATTGAAACATTTGTGAGAGTGAAACGAGGAAGTGCCAACCGACGGCGAGACACGGACAAGATGAGACCAGACCAGACCAGGACCTACACCAGACAAGACGAGACATGGGAAGTCACGAGATATGAGATTTAGGCCCATCAATGGACTGGACTTGACCAATTCTCCGAGGCCCATCCCGGACACATAGTCGACCCCGATCGATGACTGTCGGTGAAGCTTCTTTTCTACTTCATCCCGTCTCATCTTTCTGCTACCGACCTGTAGGATGAGGAAGACAGACAAAAGAGGAAGGAGGTAGAGGTCAGAAGCCGAGAGGAGGAAGTTTCTGAGAGTCATGAGCGGTCTTGTCGGCACTGCTGAAAGCCATCATTCTCTCGTCATCAGCATCCCGTCGAGACCCCGACTCTGTCCACCGCTGACGGCTCATGGCCCGGAATTGATTTATGCTAGGAACCCTCTCACTCATTGAATCTGTTTGTTAATCTACTCCAATTCGCATTACTTTTACTCAGGTCGTTCTTGGGCAGGGCACATGGGTTTCAAAAATGGAAATTTTCTAGAAGATTGTTACGGACGCACCTGCAGACACATGGCTTGAACCCTCAGGCTTTTCATGAAAATCAAATTAGCCTAGTTCTTTCTTCCACAGAAGAAATCTCAGGTTTGCTCTGATGCTCGGTTGATGCAGTAAAAGTTGCAATTCTCTTTTGACGGCCAAGTGAACGTTGCTGTCTTCATGGCTGAACTCGAGATGCCAAGATAGATCCGCCAGAATACAACCGGGATTGTAGATCTTGATGCGAGAGAAACTTTTGGGATGAAAGGTCTGCTACAATGATAGAAACGGCATGAATACTTAGGTTTGGCATTTCTGGTCTTAAAATGCTGGTCAACTTCATTACATTATTGTCTCTGGGAACAACTCGGCAAACCAATGGATTTTTGCACTTTTTGCTCTAGTAGTTTTCAGATGACCGAGAAACTGCTCCCCTCTCCCTAAGCCTCAATGTCCGATCGCGATGTCGAGGCGGCATGAGACAATGTGAATGGTCCGAGTGCAGACATGACTTGTGGATTAGAGGTTGGTGCAAGGCAACATCCATCATTCCACGATGAGACTGGCCATGGGATTCTTGCAATGCCTCGAGGCAGTTATATCGTATTACGGGCGCTTCCTATTCTTCATGCGAATGGTATGTTCATGATGTCCTGTACTTTAGTTACCCTACTTACATATAGTCTACGAAGCCCTTCCTCCGATGATGGTCTTCATCATGCCACATATCTCAACCAAAGCCGTGAGCAAGTTGTGCTTCGTCTTTCTTTCTATCAAACATCGAAACAAAAAGTTCATGGTGCCAATGGCTTTCATGGCCAGACATGGTCTAGGAGCTACGCCCAGAATCGATGACATGACACGTCCTCATTCTAAACCCAAACGCCGTCGCTTGAAGAGCACAATCCACTTCGCACACACTTTTTCCGTATTCATCTGCCCCAATCGGATTTTCGAACCGATTTCCGGACTGTTGCAGTTCTACGAATACTCTCAAGCCAAATGGAGTCGTCCAGCATGTTGCTGACTTGTGCCGGGCTGACGGGGCTCTGGGGTGTGACCGCACTTCCCCGTCGACTGCTCTGGGCCGAAGTTTGACCGCCTTCTTGCAGTTCAAAGCTGAAGGCAGAATGCGTCGATTGGTGGCTCGGCGTTGTCGGCCCAGATCTCGGGAAGCTGAGCGGATGTTGATAATCGGTGTCAGACGATGTGTCCATCGGCCCCGGTCCGGACCAGCTATTGTGCGCCGATTTGTGGGCATCTTCCACTGTCAGCAACGCCGACCTCGTTTGTCCGGTTCCTGCCACCGGCGAGGACTTGTGTCGTAATTCGTCATCGTCAACAAGAATATGGGGAATATCGAGCTGGGGAATAGCAGTCATCCTCGCCGACTTCCTCATGTCAATGTGCTTCTTGAACTTGCGAGTCCAGTACCTGGAGACATTTTCGTTAGTTATGGGACTCTGAGGTCATTTGTTGCCAGGAAACCTCACAAGGTGTCAAAGAAGCCAAGGACGACCCTGCGGCGCACCTCCTCTTCCACTCTCTGCAGTCGAGCACGCCTTCGCAAGAATTCTTCCAACCTAGAGAAAATATTAGTCTGATCATGGATAAAGCTTGGTGCGGAGGAACTTACTTCAAGCTCTTGCTGTCATTAATGATATTGTAATGGGCCAGGATCATGAGCACGGAAGTGAATGAAATGCCCTTGTCAGGGTCCGCAGAGACCATGACTTCTTCGAAAAATATGTTGAACCGACGGCGGCGCTCGCGGACCTTGACAACATCAATTTGGGCCAGTCTTTGATTGAGTCGGTGGATGTCGATGCCCGCACTGTAGTTGCTCGCGGAAGCGATAGACATGTGGCGTGCTCCAGATGTTGCGGCATCGTTGCGAACATCCTCTAGGATCTGTCTGACCGAGTCGTCGGCATCGTAAATGCGCATTTCGAACACCCCAGAGAGCTCTCCTAAAAGTCGGGGGAAGGCGTCTTTGCTGATGAAGCCGGTCCCAGCAGGATCGACGCTTCGCCACGCCTCCTTGAAGCGCCGAATCTCATCACGGTCCACTGCAGCCAATCCGCTGGACCGTTGGTAGACGTAACTGAAGCTCTCATATATGAGAGAAACGAAGAGGTTGACGAAGATGTACATACTCAGAATATTCCATGCCACAAAAAGGAAGCGAGCCCAGGGTTTGCTGCCGCAATCACTGTCAAAGAAGTCGGCGTTGTCGACGCAAAGCGGCGGCTCGATAGTTGCATAATCTTCCATGACCTGGTTCCAGCCTTCACCACAACTCATCCGGAATAGAAGGATCAGGGCGTTAGGAACGCTGCGGAAGTTGATATTGGCTTCTTCGTTCTCACCAAAGCGCGTCAGACTGAAAGCCTGTGTCAGAGCAATGGCGAAGACCAGGAAGAACACAAGCCAGGTAGCGAGCAAGTTCCCGATCGTTGTCAAACTCGCGGCCGCCGTCTTGAAAAGCTGATCGAGAGCATCGTTTCGGGGAATGAGAAGTAGGAGGATGGCCACAAGGAAAAACTTGTGGAGCTGCACGTAGGTATCGCTGTTTCTGCTGATGATGAGGACGGATGTAGAGATGAACGCACCCGTGACAACTACGAGCGAGTATAAGTCCCATGAGCTCCTTCGGAACCGGGCCCAGCCGAGACCAACAATCCGTATAGCAATGTTGGCCATATAGACCAGCGTGAATGCCAAAAACAAACCATCCCGGGAGTTTGTCCACCACTGCGGTTCGCCGTGATACTCAAGAAGAAGTAGCAGGAGATGGCAAATGAGGACGTAGGTGACGGCTGTGTACCATTTGCCCCTTTTCTCTATGGCGCGTTTGTGACACCACTTCTTCCATGTTTTCTCTGACTCATTGTACGAGCTCTTGGAGGGGGAAATTTGTCGCAACAGTTTCCGCAGTTCGAGCCAAGACCGCTGCTCGGCCGTCAAAAAGGCAACCCCAGTCTGTTCCGTGTAGTTTCGCATGAATACTGAGATAAACAGCGTGAGGACGAATACTGTGGCCAACAAATTGAAGACAACAAAGAACATCGCATTGCCCTGACGGTTGAGATCTTTTGGTTGGTAACCGCGCCCTGTGACTGCTTGTGCTGCGTACATGACGTCGATCCAACCCTCCTGACTGACGATCTGAAACAGGACGAATAATGATGCTGCGAAGTCATCGAAGCTGAAATAGTCATTGGAGGGAACTCGAGGCGCCAACATGGGCCAATCGTTATTGAAGGGTGTGTTGTTGAATTCGCCAAAACAATCGGAAATGAGCACGATCGAGTCATCTCCGTCATTGCATTTGACCATCTGACCGTTGAAGATATTCAATCCGTAAATGGCAAAGGGGATAAGCAGGGAAATGGACACGAATGCGGCCTGTTGATTCAGTGAGAAGAAGATCGCTTGCGGATTGGGAGGTTGAGCTTACACTAAGAATCTTCCATCCACCAACTACGATGAGTGAGTGGAACGTATCCCTGGCACTGTCGCTGACGTTAAGTAGGCGCAGAGCACGAAGAGCCTTGAACGCACCAATAGCTCTGGAGACGGCGCCGTCGTTGGCCAGAAGTGTGCCAACGTTGATGAGCAAGGTGATGAGCACTATGCCGTCGATGAATCCCCAAGAGCTACGATAGTAGGCATTCGGCGTGAAGAAAAAGCCGTCCGCGATGACCTTGATTACAGCCTCAATCAAAAAAATTGTGGCAAATGCCAAGTCCGTCCAGACATACCAAAAAGTGATGCTGAACTCGGGGTGCTCTGCTTGGTACTGCTTCTGGTAAAGCGGTGTTGTGACACATGCAATGACGACCATTGCCACGATGCACGCGTAGATGAAAGCTGAGGAAGTGTACCAAGCAAACTTATTCGGCTCGACTCCCTCGAACCTTTCATTCCCTCGGCCAGGGCCTACGATTCTTTGACAGAACCGCCTGATTGGGTTGTTGGGCGTGAAGACAAATAGCGAGTTGTTGTAGTTCGGGTGCCTCGCAAGATAGTCGCGCTGGGCCTTCTTGCGCGCCGAAGTGGCGGAAACTGCTTGCCGTGCCATTTGTCGCGGGTCAAGAGTGTCATTTGGCCCATCGAATCGGAGATTCGAATAGAAAGGATTCGGGTCCTTGCTGCTGAATATGGACTTGAACTTCCCCCACATTGACGATAAGAAACCAGGCCGGACCTCGCCAACATGGTGTGTTTGAGCCCTAGTGGGCGACTGTTCCTCGTTGGGTGTGTCCTGCGGCAATTCTGCGGCATCATCGAGAAACTCATGCACTACGGCATCTTTGAGAAGCATTTCCATCATGGCAGGGCCGTAGTCGAGAGGATCCTTTCTCCGTCTAGCCTTGCCGAATGTAAAGATATTTGACAAGGTGAGGTTGCCAGCAGATTTCCCCAATTCTTTTCTCTGGAGAAAGGCTTTGACCTGCTCGAGGCGCTTCTCATCCTCGGAAACGTCGAAATTCTCCTGAATGACAGCAATGAACATATTGACGAGAATCAGGAACGACAGAATGAACCAGCCAATCAGGAAAACTGCGCCAATCCAGCCTGTATCGTACTCATTCAAGTAAGATGTGACATTATACAGCATGGAGGTCCAGTTTTCACTCGACAAGATCTGGTACATGCCGAGGAAGGAGTTGTACATGGTAAAGAAGGAAACCTCATTGAGGTCACCGCTATCGTTGTGGCTTGGTATCTCGCCTCTGAAGAGCTGAGCCGCCAAGATGGCCATCAGAAAGGTGATTAAGAAGACGAATAGCATCAAGTTGGCAATGCCATTAGAATTTCCGAGGACCATAACAATGAGTTTCCGGGTCATTGGGACAGCCAAGACAAGTCGGTAAACTCGTACAATTTGGAATACCGTCAGCCAGGCATATGTTTCTCCAGAATTCCGGATTGGCGGGATCAGAATGATGGTTGTGACAACGGCAAGACCCATGTCGATCAGGTTACGTTTGCTCCTATGAAAGGAGCGCCAACCTGCAGCGCAACGGATAATAATTTCAACGTCTAGCAGGATAGTGACAGCGACCTCGGCCGAGTCAATGAACCGCTCGCGTTCATCGGACATCTTGGAACTCCTGAAGCACTGAGCCATGAGACCAAAAGCAATGACTGCGATCCAAAGAAGAAAGGTCTTATCGTAAATTCTTTGCAGGGCAGGCACCTTCTGCGGCGGCTCGTCCATGGGCTCCTGAAGTGGTGGCTCCTCGGGAGCTGTGAATGCACTCGCCCTGCTTTCCTCTCGGATAACCTGGAAGGAGGAAGTGATGACCGCAATGAGCAAGTTGACGAGCCACAACATGAGGATCATGATGCCAGCGCCGAAGAAGAGAGCTGCAGGAAGGTAATCGGAGTTGGTCGTGTAGTACATGATGTCGGAGAAGGTGTTCGAACTGATAATAACAAACACCATTTCCAGTGATTGGGCAATATTGTCGAAACTGACAGTGCCGTTGAACGGATTGGCTTGTTGAAGACAGATCGAGCCACGAGGACAAAGGAAGCCTTTACCGGCTTTACTCCCGTTTTTAAAATTGTCCAGGACACCATCGTCTTGCATCAAGACCCAGGGCATGCTCTCTCCGGTGATATTGTTGAGGAATCCTCCACAGAACTGCATGTCATTTGTATAGGACTTATCCTTGTTGGTCGGGTCTGTTGGATCCAGCCAGACGCATTGCCGGCTCAGACTCGCCTTGAAGCTTTGCACTCCAATGATGGCAAACAATATCCAGAAGAATGTGATGAGGAAGGCGACTCGAACAAGCAGCGGTGCAGCTTTTTTAAGACTTCGGAGGATAATCTGGGTATACAATTAGTGGCAGATCTAGTGGACATGGGGGATGTAAGGATTACTGACAGCTGTGCCATTCGTCAAAGCAAGCAATCTCAAAATACGCAAACATGAAATCATCCGGAAGACGTAGACGTGCTCCTCACTTTCGATGCCAGTGATCCTAAGCGCGAAGGAGATCCAGTAGGCGACGACAGCGAGGAAGTCAAGCCGATTGAACGAGTGCCGTAAGAATGCTCGTCGAGCAAGTTGAAACCTCTGCTGCTCCTCAACAGTTTGTGGAAGCGTTTGACCCTGCATGATTGTGAAGGATCGCTGGAAGGCAGAGGGACCGAGGTGGATTTGCTGTCGTGGAGCCTTGACAGATTTTTGCCGCTGAGGCTGGAACAAGTTCCTGTACTGATCGACAACCGCTGCTCGGACTCCCTTCTGACGATCGATGGTGCTATATTCGGAGGCGTTCAGGAGGAAACCGGATACCAATATGCGAGCAATTAACTCGAGTGTGAAGATAATGAACAGCACCAGTATGGCCCAATCAATCCATGTGACTCCCCATGAGGCAGGTCGGGGGTTTGTAAAGACATCTGGAGCCGATTCCACTGCCAAGAGAGTAGCTTGAAGGATGATGAGTATGAGAATGAAGGGCTCAGTGAACGGGTGCACCAGCAGATCGCAGAGCTTCGTCCGGATCGGGTGGTTGGGAGGGAAGATGCCCAATGACTTTCCTTTTAAAGGATTCTGCATCGGCACTCGCGGTAGCAAGGGCGGAGGGGGGTCAGCGAAGACATTTTCCGCATCGGGACCCTTCTCGGGTACCTGAAAGACATTGGAATGGTACGAGGTATCTGTAAACATCTGAGCAGAGTTGTGAAGTTGCTGGCGACGGTCTGGAGCCGGTGACGGAGATCGACTACGAGATGCCCTGTGGTCCACGAGTTCACCTTCACCACTGATATTAACAACGCGCTGAGACATGGCTCTCATGATGGAGCCTGCTCTGTAGAGTGCGCCGGCAGTAGAGGGCGAGCGAGAACGTCGTTGCTCTCCTCCCGGGCTGAGCGTCGCCCCATAGCTTGGGCGTCGACCACCAGGTTCCAAATCATACCCGAGCGATCTCGCATCCCGCGTCCTCGATGGTGCATTGTCGATGTCAGATACTGTCTGAAAACTATCTCTCGGCTGAGCATCCGCCATGTTTGCGCTGAGAGAGCCGGAAATGGGCTGGGCTCTGGACGTGAGAGGCACCCTATCCTCATAGTAGTCCGGGTTCGTTGCCTCATCAAAGTACGGCGAAGGTCGGTCGAGCGAGTCGAGAGACGGCGAGTTCAGTCGAGGGAATGGAGGGGGCTGATTGATATCAGGTGGAAGGGCAAATTGCAGTGCTGAGGCATCGATCGGGGAGTCCGGGCCTCCAGAGCTATTGGACTGGGCGTAGGGCTGTTCCCAATATGTTGAAAGACCGGGTCCATTGGCAGATATCTGCGGTTGGGCCTGACGACCGCGCTGAGATTCGGCTTGGGAGTCTGCCTGCAGACGCTCCCTGCCGGACCCCGAGGACTCGTCTTGCCGCGAGCTCATCTCGTAGGAGTAAGGGTTATTGCTTTGCATCGATGTGGATAGCTTCGAGTAGCGCCTGGATTACCGCTCTTGGTCCAGTCTGTGGATTGCGCCAGGTAGTCAACGAACGGCCAATGCTGTTGTGCGCGAGCAGAGTGCGTGTCTGTCTCTGTGTGCCGATCGAAGAATAGCTAGGCCCACGGATCGCATGTCCAGAATTATTGCAGGCGCAAAATTACGGACATGTCGTAGTACGAAAAAGCGTCGCGCACGACAGGTTTCTTTTATCAGGTATCGAATCGATTCGGATCGTGTCGCAATACTCGGAAGGCCTCGTAGCCCTGTTGCATGGAATACGAATGATCCCCGGTGAACAGCAGATAAAGGGCCGCTCGTAGATGTCTGTAGAGAGGGTTTGGCGTCGTGTTTTCCCAACGCCACCAGTCTGGCACTGTGGGCTCTGTGTTTCCGTCGTGAGCGGGGCGTTTGCGACTTCGCCCGGTGGTCTGCAGCCGTTCTACGAGGGAGGAAAAGGGCGACGGAATGACACCAATGCTGGCAATTGTTTCTTCGTATCGACGTCCCCAGCGAGGTGAGAGTGAAGGAGAAAGTCACACAGGCTTACTAAGGCAGCTTATACAAGGCATATTCAGTGCCTAAGGTAGAGTCGAAAACACTGTGAGGGTACTCAACAGCGGGGGCTCCACAGCCAGCTGGAGAGTTTCTATTCTCGGCTCGTGGCAGCAGGTCCTATACCTACGCGGCTGGCGCGGCAGGGGATATCCCCCGCAAACCAGGTTTGAACGGTACGTCCCTCAGGCAGTCACCTCCCTTCCTTACCTACCTTACCTTACCTTAGCACGCGGGGGTCAAAAGTACAGGCCCGTCCTCTTAGGCTCTCTCATCTATCATCAGTCATCACGTACCCAAAAAAGCTTCAAAGTTGAGTGAAATACCTAGAGTTTAGAGAAAGATCT
>NW_019173164.1:0-56723 GCF_001831195.1 Colletotrichum orchidophilum | reverse complement strand
CCAATGCCCTCAGTGGACAGTCTCGGCACCACCTCCCTCCGCAGCATCACCGTGACCAGTCGGGTTGGGGTAGTAAAAGGCTGCCACAGCAATAGCGACGTAGATGGTCACGCTCAAGAATCCCTCGAGGTAGTTGCTCTTCTGGTCTCGTAAGAAGTTACCGACGGTCAAGATAGCCAGAATGAGCATTCCAATATCAAAGACCTCGAAGACGAGGTCCATGTGCTTATGCAGGCCCCAGGCGACGATGGTGACGAGCGGCGCGTTAAACAAGGCCGTCTGCAGCGTGGCACCCAGGACATGGGAGAGGGCAAAGTTCATCTGATTGTCCCACGCCTCGTCAACGGCCGTCAGGTGCTCCGCCATCTTTTCGACAAGGGGGACGAGGATCAGACCCATAAAGGGGTCCGAGATGCTGTGTCGTTCGACAATGGGAGCGATCTGCTCGACGAGGTAGATGGCCATGAAGGTGACGAGTGTCATTGAAATGACGAGAGCGATGAGGCACTCGGTCAAGGTTAACTTGGGCTTGTTCATGTCCTTGCGCTTGTCGTGATCTCGCTGCTCGTCGTGCTCGAAGATGGCGTCGTAAATTCCGTGATGAGTCCGTGCTTGGAAGTACACATAGACCGTGTAGGCGATAACGAGAAGACAGGATACAATGCGTGAGATGTGGCGTGTCTTGCTGCCCAGTTCTTCGGCGGTGAGCTGGCTTTCGAGCGATTTGGCGAAAAGCGTCGGAATGGCAAGGGCAGCACCTCTGATCACATAGACTTAGCATCGATGGAACTGGTAGTCTGGACGGCGTTACTTACGCTGTGAGCAGCAAGCCGCTGCCAGCCTCACTGACCACCTCACTAAACTCGGCTTCGTCTCGTCGGATACCACCAGCAATAAAGCATAGTCCCAGACATAGAAGCATAGTTGCCAAGATGGATCCGAGGATGGCAGCCTTAATCACGGTAAACTGGTCCTCAGCGAGAAGTGTCATGAAGAGGATGATTTCGACGATAGATCCAAAGCTGAGAACCATTATTAGCGTCACGCCGTCACGAAGAAGACTGGATTTTGCTCACGTTGTCTCGATCAGCACGCCGAATACGTGGTTGACTTTGCGGGAAAGCTCCTGGCCAGCGAATCCAACCATGTTGGCACAGGGAATCATGGCGATGTAAGCGAGTATAAACATGAGGACATGGTCCCTCGGTCGAGTGTCTATGGGTTTGTGTCGTCAGACCCGTCTACGTACAGATTGAGAAGCCGGAGACTTACATCGAACGGCAAATGCAGCAGGAACGAAAGGCCAGAGAAGGTTGCAGAGACGAGAAGCCCGACTTGATGATTTCCAGGAGATCTTGAGGAATTTGATAGGATGGAAGCCTTTGCGGCCACTTTCGCCGGACGGCTTGACTCTGACTGTGCTACCTGGCGGAGCTTTCCGGTGTAGGTGTCCATTATGACTCGGTAGCTCTTCACGGGCGGAGTAGGTCGAAGTGCGTGCCTTCTCGGGTGGGATGATGGGGTGGTTAGACTCCCGTCGCCGCGATCGTCCGTCGGTGGACGACCTGTAGCTCTGGCGGTAGGGTGATCTCGGAGCCGACATGACGGCGAATCGAGGCTTCTGTGTGTGTCTAGACGGGATGTGATTTCTAGGTGCTTCACTCGGACAAGTTCAATGCCGGCAGGCCAGGGGGTTTGTCTTATATGAAGTCGAGGAGGGCGGATACACCGTGCTCGTGTCACTGGGATGAGGGACGGTGAAGAAGTGTGGAACGGCCCCAATACCAAGACTTTTGACAAGATGGCTGGATGAACAGTGGAAAGGGGAGGGGGATATAAACGTATTATCTAGAGATGGAGAAAGTGAGGGCCCTTATTCCCCAGTGTTGATCAACGTGGTCCAGTCCGTCGGTGGTGGCCGCGGGTAGCGGTAGCAGGGGTCGTTCAAGGTTGTCCGGGGGGCTGGGCTGGGCTGGACCGGGCATGGGGTTTCGGGGCGAGTACGTTTCAACTTGAGCTTCTCTCGCTGTTGACCAGTCGGTGAGAAAGAGAGGGGTGGGCTGAGAGGGACGAGTACTCTGGTCCTGTTGCTGTGCAAATACACATAAATCTGGACCTGGACTGCGTAAGGCAAGGAAGTGCGATGGACCGGTGATTTGGGCAATTTTCAATCCGGAAGAGAGGAAGAGAGTTTGTGACATGTTCGGCTTCGCAGCATATTTAGCAAGGGGAGCCGAAGGTAAGGCAGACGACGAGAAACCTTGCGCGGTTGAGTTCGAGGCGTGTTGAGTCGGTGAATCAGGGCACAGCCAGGCTTGCTGTCATGCCAAGAGCTCTGACAGAACCCCTGTGCATTGTTGGACGAGTGAGAGAGCACGGCGGCGTGTATGGGTACACCTGGCCAACTGGCTCGTTCGACGGGCGCCGCCTGAAATACCGTGAAACCAAAGTATAAGATACTTTTCCTGTCCGTGTGTGAGGATGCGACGCGTGCCTGAGGTGGTAATTGGAATCCGCCGCTGGGTAGATATGCCTCGCTTTCTGGAAGCTGCTTCATTTCTGTGTCGAGGGCTCTGCGGATTCCGCAGTGTTTTTGGTTGTTGTTAATTTCTCGTCGTGTTTTACAGCGACGCGATAGACTTTGCACCGCGGATACCAGTGCACCACTCACAGACAGGGCGGTGATGCAGGCAAGGGGGGGGGAAGGGGAGACAATTGCTCGCCAAGACAAAACGTCGTGCAGATAAGCAGCGGCCCAACGACGCCAACGACGCCGACGACGTCACAAGCCTTCCAGACCCCTGAGGACTCCAGTCCCGGAGCACTTCCTCAATGTCACGCCAGCAGAATGAAGTAGTACGGATACGTCTGTCTCTCTTCCTCCACCAGTGATGAGATTGTGCCAAGACTTCAATTCCAAGATTCCAGAGTTCACGCGCATCCAGCCAGAATGTTTCTTGGACGTTAGCCGTCATCAATGACCATGCTGACATCCGACATTGATTCTCATCTTCCTTTGAGCCTAACCCTCTCCCAAAGGGTTAATCGATCCATCCCCCGCGGAAATCTGCTAGGTTCCTCCTCGTCAAGTGCCGAGGCTTTCCAGCCTCTGGGCAAAGTTATGCAGCAAGCGGGCGTCCAAAGCATCCAGACTCCAACTTCAGCCCGCCCGCCCTGGAGTTGCAGGGCAATCCTCCGTACTATCCGTACAATTGACGTTTTCCTAAGACTTTCCGAGGGAGGCAGCCAAGCACAGACGTCGACGGATTGATAGGTACCATGCGCACAGGGGCCAAGGGGGAAGGCTCAACTCCAAGAGACCTGCCCTATAACACCCATCGTTCCAAGAGCCTACAATCGGAGCCAACAGAAACCAAAGTCGAACCAGGTCAGACCAGGGGATACCAAGACCAGCCAAGAGGAACCTTGCGTCTCCCATCGACAAGCCAAGCAAATGCCACGAGCGTCCATAGCCTGAGACACCGTCGAACATTTCATCTCCACCTCCACCTCTCCCACCCGGTGACCCGATGAGTGAACCGTTCCATCCCAGCTTCCCCTTGGCAAAAGCTTTTTTCACCCGCCTGCATTCACGTTGCTTCCACTGCCTATCCTTGCGCACATCCCCTTCTGGTGACCA
The DNA here is from genome assembly GCF_001831195.1 of Colletotrichum orchidophilum. Lineage (NCBI taxonomy): Eukaryota > Fungi > Ascomycota > Sordariomycetes > Glomerellales > Glomerellaceae > Colletotrichum > Colletotrichum orchidophilum. The sequence goes on along the minus strand of NW_019173164.1, from coordinate 53,083 downwards.
CAGACGGGCACTTGTTTTTATTTCCATCTACTGTGTAAAACAAAATCCCGGAATGGCCAAAACAATATCCATTTACTTGCAGCCTACCGGGAGCCTGCCTTACGTCTCGGGCCCTCTATTAAACTTCTGCCTCCCGTACACATCCCGTGCCGCTCCTGCCGCTCCTACTGCTATGAGTTGCGACAGGATCATCAAGCGCAAGGGTCCAATCCCCAACGCCATTCCAACTTCGTGTTGCCCAACTTCACCCGACTGAGTACCTGAGCCGCGGATGTCGCTTGAGCTCGGTAGCTTCCGAACCGCCACTCAAGCGTTGTAACCCCGGCTTGTCTCGGGTGGACCAAGATGTCCTCCGTCTGGTATCGAAAGCATTGGGAGAACCAAGATTCCAACGCATCTCGACTAATCAGCGAAGATGGACCCCGGATCAAAATGACCCGGGACCTACTGGTGTCTGGCTGCGATGCTGATTTGATCCGGTTCCATCTGGCCGAAGGACGACGTCCTCCAACAACGACCCTTCCCTGAACAATTGCTCGGAGACAATTTGCAGCTGCAACTCGGTTGAAGAAGACTACCTTGGCTGCTGCAAAAGGCATGTTTGCAGCCGGGTTTGCGGCATTGATGACTGTTGAAAACACTTTGCCTATAGGGGCACATCTTGCGATGGCCTCTAGTAGCATCTTGTAAGTGCAATTGGTTGGAAGCCCGGTGAGCCAAAGGGCAGTATTCTCATTGTTGTTGATTTGAGCACTTTGATTCTGCATGTTCAGTGGATCACCCTGGTAGTTGGGTGAAAAGTCGTACAGATCTCGAGCAAAGCGTAAGATAGCTTCTTCATGTGGTGCCCGCCTAATATGTTGCTGCTTGTCAGCAACCATTCGCATGACCTCAAAGCCTCTGCATTGGCCTCTTGTGGTCGTTGTACTGGCAATGGAAGGTTCTGTGTGAATGGGAACTAGCTGTCCAACACTGGCAATATGGGAAGTGCCATTGTTGAAGGAATCTTCGTGGGAGCTTCCAGCTAGGACTCTTCCAGCCATGTCTCCGCTTCGACTTCCTCTGGTCGCCCCTCTGGCATGACCAAGGCCACCGTCGTGGGCAATTTGAGCGGTAGTTGTAGGAGTGGTGCCTGCATTTCGAGCCTGATTGTTCTCAAGGTCTAATTGGGCAAAGTATGACGCCAGCACCTGGTCGTGGGGAGCAAGGCTTTGATCGACGTTGAAAGGCTTCTGAGCCATTTCTTTTGTGAATGTTAGTGACTGCTCAAATTGATAGACATTGAGGGAGTAACATACTGGATGCTCCTCGTACTGTCGGCAGATGAAACCTTTGATATGAGACAAAAGACGCGAGATGTTGAAGGACGCTTGATCTGTAGAAGCTCTTTCTGATGAAGCAGGCTCCTGTAGGATGGTATATGGAGCTTTTGTGTGGGAAGGAACAATCTCTTGAAAGAAAAGAATGTCCTTTGAGGCAGCTCAGGTCGTTCTTTCTTGGATTGAGAAGCTTCTCGGATGAAGGTCGGCTTGGATGGAAAAATCGTTGGAAGGTATGGAGATAGTAAGGATAATTCTTTTCCTTCTTCGGGAGCCTGGTCGGACGGGAAGATTGCGATAGCCTCTATAATCGAGGAAAGTTTCTGGTCTACCACGGTTTGATCGATTGCTGGATGCTTGAAGGAGGTAGCGTGTGAAAGAAAGATACGATCGAATGGGTAGTAGCTTGGATGGAAGCAGTGGTGGGTTGAGAATGGGTTGATGGGGTTTAGAGGATGAGGAAGGGGGTTTAAATAGGTCTGGTGAGGGAGGCGTCGAAGAAGAGCGCCTGGAAGGCGCTCCGGAGGCAGTCGAGGTAAAGGAGGAAAGTAGGCATCACTTGTGGGAAGGGGCGATGGGGTGAGGTAGGCCAATTTGTGTATTCACAACGCTTGAATATACTGGGTAATCTGAGAAACGTCTCCAACATATTGCTCCTGCTCCTATTAGCAGCTTTGTGTCCTATTTTCTCAACATTAAGTACTGGACGCAATGGTCGATGGGTTCTGAGGTTCTGATTCCTTGACTAGACCATGAAGTTCGTGGTTCTACATCGAGGTTCCGATCATTCGTTCTTCGATCAGTCCATTCCTCTTTTTTTTTTCCCCCTCTTTTTCACTTTTTTAATGAGATGTCTGATGAAGTATCGAACTATCGTGTGTAGTAGGCAGAAGCGAATAAGTATCTAGCTCTCCGTCTAAGGCATTCTGCTCCTGGCTAATAGAGCTTCATCTGGAGCACTATTTTAGTACGTTGGCATCTCGACCTTGGTATCACAACTCCTTCTAGGGTGTTGACCACACCAGTCTTTTCACAAAATGCCATCCAAACCCCTAGTGCGATCCATTGACGTCAGCTAGCTATCTTCAAGTGAGGAGATGAAAGAAAATTGAATCAAAAAGTACAACGCGACGGGCGAGGATCGAGAAGTAGGCTGCCAATGGCTTTGTGGTGATGAGAAATTACCATAGGGTCGTTCCCCTCGACAACCGTATCTGGCTACCTACCCCTTTTCTCTCTAGTGGGAGGGAACGGGTGAAGTTGATTGACTTACTTATATGACTCTTTAAGGCGCGGGTATGCATGAGTAGATGGACGTGGTATTCTTATGAGTTACAATAATTTCAGCTCTATTCGGCTTCTTCAGCAGGATTAAATATCATCGAGCCGTCACACCTCTTCACCTTCTTGCGTTGTCTCCTCCTGACCAGTCCACGCCTCAGCCTCTTCCAACAATACCGTGTCATGATCATCAAACTCCTCCTCCTTAATCTCCATCAGCCTGAGGCTATTCCCATCCTTGGGCGGCACGGTCTGGGCCACGACAACTGTCTCAATGCCCGCCGGGCAGTACTCTTCAGGACCCATCGGCAACGCATCAACATCAATCTCCAAGTTGAGCAGGGTCTTCAGAATTACCTGGCTGCCAGCCTTGCTCATCACCTCGTTTGCCTGCTTGCACTGGTCCGACGCCACGCACTCCCTGCAGCCGTGCTCGCAATAGCAATCCTCGACTCGTTTCACGGCCTGCTGCAGGAGGTGGTCGACGTGCTCAAACGCTTTGGTGCTGATCCCCGACCCGCTGGCACCGCCCTTGGCATCATAAAACGTTAGTCGCCCTGGCCTCTTCCTCTGGGAGTCCTTCTTTGCGAACTCCTTCAGCGCGATTTTGCATTCTGTTCGGACGTCGCCTGGCAGACTGATGACGAAGTTGGGCATCAGGCTGAGGATGGCGTGCTCAGCCGCGTGGATTGACGCAGCGATATTCAATCGCCGGTCGACTAGGATCTGCAAGGCTTTCTTGGGTATGTCGAGCCACATTCCCTTGCCGTATCTGATGACGGGAGGATTGTCGACATGCACGGCATCGAGCACACGCTTCTTCTTGTCTACCTTGAAGAATCCATATACGTTCTGCTGGATCTTGATTGTGCCGTAGAACGCTCTTGACATGGATCCGGATATCTTGCGAATGGCTTCCGTCTCGATTGGATCAATATCGGTAAAGTCCCGTTGCGTTGTGGTCCATTCGACCTTGACGCGCTCCACTCGCGCCATCATCTTTTCGGGCTGGAAGTCCCTGACAAGGTACTTGCTTCCCTGGTGAAGAAAAATGGCACCGTCGTATATTGTAAACGTCGCTCTTGATGCTTCAAGCTCCTCCAAGACCTCATTCTTACCGTGGCTGATATCGATAATGGCGAAGTGATCATCTTCAGTGTCACGGATGGCGACGAATCTCGAAGGGATGGGGCGAAATCGATCGTGGCAATGAAAAAAGCCCAGAGGATCCTTCACCAGCCTCTCTTCACAGATCATGGGCAAATCTTTGCCAAAGTACTGAGCATCCTCAGCCGGTCGAATAGGCATTTCGTATGCGGCACACTGGATGTGTCCTTCCCGCACCAGCATGTTCTCCAGATCGACCTGCAGCTCACAATTCGGCTTGGAAAAAATTTCATCAGGATTCTGCATGTAATGTTGGTCGGTGGGAAAACAGTCGCCCACCAACACTGAAAGCGAGTCTTTGTTCCTTCGTCCAGCTCGACCGCTCTGTTGACGCAAGTTAGCGATGGTATAGGGAAATCCCCACGTCAGCACACAGTCCAGTGTGCCAATATCGATACCAAGCTCCAAGGCCGTGGTCGCGACGATGCCGAGGAGTTTGCCCTCGAACATCTCTGACTCGATTCGCCGTCGGTCTTGCGCCGTGTAACCACCTCTATAGCCCATGACTCTGTTTACGCACTCTGATCGCCCAAGTGATTCTAGTTCCTGCTGCACCGCCGTGACAAGTTTTTCGCACTGCTCTCTGACTCTTGTAAAGGCAATAATGCGGACGCCCCTGAGCATGAGCTGGCAGAAAAGGCGAGCACATTCAAACAAGGCATCACCTCGACCGCTCGCCGGATCTCCAGGGTCCCTATACGGCGTGTTCCAGCAGAGAAACTCTTTGCGGCCTGGCTCAAGTCAGTCTAGGGAAGTTTGAAATGGAATAAGGAGAAACATACCCGACGGTGATCCGTCAAAGTCAACCAGCCGCACATTTTCAATGCCGAAAATTGTCTTAAAGTGCTGCCTTGGATTTGCCACTGTCGCAGAACATGAGATGAACTTGATGTGGCGGTTGCCAACAGCAGCACAAATTCTTCGCAGTCTTCTCATGATGAATGCCACGTGAGAACCCATCTGCCCATTGTAGTAGTGCAGCTCGTCGACGACGACATATTTGAGATTCTTCAGGAACGTCCTCCACCTTTCCTCTTGGGGTAGGATGGTGATGTGCAGCATGTCTGGATTGGTGAAGATGATTCTCGCCTCCTCTCGAATCACATTGCGTTCTTTCATCGGGGTGTCTCCATCGAAAGTCTCCACGAGCACTTCCTCCATGCCCGGCATATAGCTCATAAGCTCCCTCAAACTCCGTTTTTGATCTTGCGCCAGGGCTTTCGTCGGGAATATATACATGGCTCGAGTGTGCGGGTTCTCTTCCAGGGCGTGGATCACCGGCAGCTGGTAGATCAGAGACTTGCCGGAACTCGTCGACGTTGCCACGACGACGTGCTGCCCTTCAAGCAAGCCATTGATGGCCTCAGTCTGATGCGCAAAGAATTGCGTGATGCCCTTTGCGTTGTACAGCGCATTCACGAGATCCTGACTGAGAAGGAAGTTTAGATCGCCGTATACAGGTTCTTGCGGCTCGAATACCCGGTGTCCATCGGGCACAATCTGCCCAGTGTACCAAGAGCATTCTTTCAGCTCCTGCACAATTTCTGGGACACTTTTTCGCTCCGTCGGGATTGACTCAGGCAACGCTCCGAGATCCTTTGGCTCCACCTCCTCTGCGATAGTCGGTACAGGAATATGAGCCTCGGTTGCTGTTGCCAGACTCAGCTCAGGGTCCAGGCCATCAGCAACGCATTGGTTGAGAAACTGGTTAATGGCATCGTTGAACTTTTGATTCCGCCTCTCGATCAAGTTCGTCATCTGCTTTTGGCTGTAGACAGGCATCTTAAGAGTCTCTTCTCTCAGCTTCCTGTTCGGCTTGATGATCTCGCCCGTCTTCTTGTCCTTCACCTGGCGCTTCAGGTCGCCATCCACGAACTCAAAGTACAGCACTTCCTTGCCTCCTTCAACAGCATCATCGGGGTGGTGATCGAGCTTTTCCATACCCGAAATACCCCCGACAGAGGCATCCGGAGCGGGAGCCTGAGAGAGGAAGTCCCGCCCTTTCTTGAACACCACATCGCGCTCAGCGCCCCTGACCTCTGTCTGCAGCATGATCTCATCGACATAGGCAAAATTGATACCTTCGGGGCGTATGGCGGCGATGGCAGCGATATCTTCGACTGTTAGCGAAGTTTTTGTATGCGATTCTACCGAGGATTTGATAGTCTCAAACGTGGTGGCGAGGTGTTTGCGAGTACAACAAAAAGTGAAAACAAGATTTAGAGCGCGATGTGTCTTTTCCAAGTCCTCGAAGCGTTGGGGCCACTCGATCTTGCACTCCTCGGCCGCGGCTTCTACGCTGGCCGTGCTATTCCGTGTTGACCCAGCCTTTTTTAACGTAGCCCGCTTCCAGGACTTGGCCGTCTTCTGAGTGTCGGTGGAAGCTGCGCCATCGGTGTTCGGTGGACCATCCCCCAAAGATTCAACACCATTCTGGTCATTCTGTACAGAGGTTTCCTTTTCAATTTCTGATCTCTTCCTCTTACCCCGTGGCTTTCGTACTGTCGCCTTGAGCTCGCCAGGAGCAACAACGCTTGACATGATCGCTAATACCAGTAATCCGTCCGCATCAGGCCGTCATTACCTAAACACAAGGTGAGGAAGTGAGTATTCAAAGTTTACCTAGAAAGTGACCCGATCCGGCAATCCTGTGAGAAAACCAATGGAAATGCAAATGGCGAAGTGTAGCAGTCGTGCGTGGTATTTGGATGCGCGACGTCACTACCTCCCAGGTCAAAGAAGTCGTCTGCGTCACGTAATCCACACCATGTCACGTGCACCACATACAGTATCACCTTCCTGAGCCACGAACTTCAGTCGTCAAATGGCTTGTGCAGCACAGGTATGATTCTATTTCTGGCATTGCGAATGGGGACTCGTTCTTCAGTCGAATTGTGTCCATGTTACAGTGTACTGAGTGATATCTAAATGTATCGAAGGATACCTGATTCCCTGGTATCATGGCAGGAGAGGGGCCTGAGATATCCGCCTAGTCAAACTGAACTCCCAAACAAATCTGTGTTGTCCCGCCAATTGTGCCTGTCCGTCTTGCCCGCTCTCTAAGGTAGCCTCTGGCCTCCAGGCGGCCGCTGGGAAATGCTCACGCCTGCCTTATTTGTATGGCGCTGCGCACTCGATTTGTATCATTGTACAAACATAGGCGGCATCGACGCCGACGGATGCATCAATACCACTTTATAAATGTTGGTACGAGTCACTCAATTGCTCAAAAGCTCTCGCTGTACCATCCCAACCTCATTGAGGAATGACTTCGCACTAGCGGCACTCAGCTGGATGGTGATGAGTTAGTAAATCAAGATGATGTACAGTCTGATAGTGTTGGGGAGCACATACTCTCACGTGAACGCTCACAGGCTTAGCTTCCAGGCCCTCAAAGGCCGTGAACATGACGCCAACGCTCTTCAATGTTGCCTTTTCCTGGAACTGCATCGCCGGCAGGATGACTGTGTTCAGTAGTATCCTGTGTGTCTGATCCTGCCTCATGATGAGACGAGGCACTTTATTGCCTCTGCTTTCGCCAGCCTCAGGTTCTTCTGTCCCTTCCAGGGCCGATGCGTCAAAGGAGCCAGGTATCGGCACACCGGCTTCGTCAAACTGGACGCAGGCTTCTGGGACATTAATCTTGAGCATACCAGATCCTCGTTCCTTCCAGCCGACCTCCTTTTCCAAGTAGAATATCTTGGCTCTGACCTGGACTATGGTAGCCTCTCCGGCTTCGCCGTCGTCGACAGTGACTGTAGCTGGTCAGTATCACCTCGTACCCCAAATGCGACACCGCTTGCTTACTCTTCTGCAGCTTGGTACGTTTCTTATCATCCACAGCCTTGGCTTCCTCCTTGTCGGACTCTTCCTTTTCGTCCCTATCGCCAGACTCTGAAGCCGCATCGGCATCGCCTTCAGTTTCATCATCGTCAGCCTCTTCCGCGTCGCTATCGGGAGCTCCAAATGGCTTGGCAGCCTTCTCAGACTTGAAAGAAGACTCGCCCGTCTTGGCGAAGCTTGAGAGTGGCTTGCCGCCCAGACCGCCGCCAAAGGCACTGCCAAACACTGAGCCAAAACCACCATTCGCGCTGGCGGGCTTAACGCTGGCGAAAGGCGACGAGGCCGAACCGGCACCACCGAAGCTTAGGGTAGGTGTAGGAGCGGGAACGGCGGCAGGCTTGGATGAGGAGAGGCCGCCGAAAGGTGACGCGCCAGATGATGCTCCGCCGCCGAAAACACTTCCTTTGCTCGCACTTCCCAACGAACCGAAAGGAGACGCACTCGATGCCGCCAGTTTGGCGAAGCCAGAGCTGGCAAATGCAGAACTCGATGTTGCCTTCTTGTCGTTGTTTGTATGATCCTGTGATGTAGCTTCTGTAGCAGCATTCTCTTTCGTCTTTGTATCGGTAGCCGGTGGCGCCTACAAAGGAACAGCGTCAGTATGCATGGCAATACTAGAAGCGGCACGGTCAAAGCCTACAGAGGAATCGGCCGCAGGGTCACCAGAGCTGGCAACTTCGTCCCTATGTCTCTTCTTCTCTGGCTCCAGCCGCAAGGCCCTGTCCTTGGCCGAGTCGCTCGAGGCAACACTTTTGACGTCGGCTTCGTCGGCGTCCTTGTCCTCATCTAGCTGATCGTGTGCACGCTTCTTCTTCGGCGACGAGACGTGGTCCTTGTGGTCCTCGTTCTGCGATCCTGAAGGCGTTGTCTCGGCGGTGGCTCCTTCTGCGTAGGACTTCTCTGAAATGGCCGTATGCTTCAGCTCTTTGCGGGCAGCAGCGGTTTCGGCGTCCTCCATTGCGTCGATCGGGTCCGACTTGGGACTGCCCGGCTGGGGATCGTCAGCCATGGTGATAGGTGCGTTCCGTCGTCGGGGTTCGTCGTGTACGTCGTCGTCGGGTGGTGGTGCGGAGGTCTCTGTGCCCGACTTTGCCAGTGTTGGAGCAAAATCGGTGTAGTTCAGTAGCGTGGAATTTGCTGGCAATGGGGTTTGCCGCGCAGACGGGAAGCCAAAGGGAAGCCAAAGGCAAGAAAGAAAAGTCACAGGTGCTGTCCAAAAAGAGCAAGAGTTGTCTCCACGAAGAGAGCAATAGTCACCGAGTCGTCGGCAGGGTAAGAAAACCGAGGCCCGCGTTTCTGGGGCGGTGGCGGTGGTGTCGCGCGACTGGCGGTTTGGGGGCTAAGGTTGTGGTTGAGAAATGTCTGGCAAGGCAAGATGGTCCAGGTAGGTAGTGGCGCTGCTATGATGCAGTAGGTACACCTCAGTAGAGGCGAGATGCGGTGACAATAGGCCGGGCCAGTAACCTGCAGGTGTCTGGTCCTCGTCTTCGCAGAGAGATTTGGCGTTGCTGCTGAGATGCGAATAATTGGATGGGGCCGACTCTGGGCAATCGATCCAATCAATCGTTGCGCTCCGGCTCGGATAAGACAACGGCACGATGCTGGCCAGGCAAGAAAAGCCCACCTCAGCTTGTCCCAGGTTGAATTCCATTGGGCCCATGGCGGCATACATTAGCGCGTTTTGCCTTTGAGATGGGCTAGAACTACCTTACCCTAGAAGTCGCTACATCTGTATCTTTGTCTGTCTTGGTTTTCAAATCAGGCATTGATTCTGTTTATATTTTTATTTTTGTAGCACCACCCTGCCGCAATATACCAAGGGAGATGTCGATACGACGAGGACCCTGCCCCGACCTGATGATACCTCACTGCAAGTGACCTGACAGGAAGTGAGGGGTATCTTAGACTCAAAAAGGTTGGGTGGTGTATCCGTAAGGTATAGTAAGTTAAGGTACTCTGTACCGTTCCTACGGCGGGGTTCCCCGCCTCCGGCGTCCTTCAGGGCCGCTCGTCTGAGGTGTCAGATGAATGGCTTTGCCGTGGTATGGCTGTCCCAAAAGGGCAACGCAGGTGACATTCTAGCGGCAACTACCGACGCCGCTTGCAGCCAGTCTTTAAGAGACTTTTCCAACAAGTGGTAGGTGGATTTAATTCGGTAGTTGTTCTCGGTGCACAATTCCCACTCGGAACCCTTGATCTTTCCAGGGGGTTTTTGGCATGGGACAAATCAGATACTGCGGCGCGTCCGAGTCATCGCGAGGCAGGACACCCAAGACAACTAATATTGACAGCAGAGTTTCAATCATACACTCTTATTCATTGGCCTACCCTCATCTGAGGATGAGTAGCACAACATGGATACGTAGAATACAGTGTGCACCTAAAGTCCTCGCCAAGGCCCCACATAAAGTACAGCTCAACCTTCTCACCTCGCCCCCGGTTCCGAATTGCACCTCCGTCGCAGCTTAGCTGATGAAGCAGAGGCATCCCAGGCCGAGGTAGAAGACGAAGAGCGGGTACACGGCGATGCCTACTCGGTTCTTGACCACACCACTGCCGCCTAGGATGCTTACGCCTGCCGCCAGAGACCATGCGACGAGGACAAGATACACAGGGACCCGGACAACGGTCGGGATGCCAAAGGCCGAGAGGAGTGCCGCGATCACCAAGGGGAAAAGCGTGTAGCCTATGATGCATACACTTTGGGCGAAAGAGCTACGTTGGTCTATTAGTTTTCGCCGACACAGACATTCAAGGCCGCCGCGGAGAGCGCAAGGGAACAACAACTCACATGCTTCCTCCCAACAGCTTGATCTGTAACGTTACCACGGCCTCTCCGATCCATATCATGGCGAAGACACCGCTGAACACGACATCCTTCTGGTCTGGCCGCGCGTTGAAGCTAAGCAGAAGACTGAGAAGCAGGCAGAAGATGAGGGGCCCCCAGAGATCCCAGTCACGCAGGCCAGGTGTCATGTTGTTCTGCGACAGGAGCGCCTCGGAGTCCATGAAGCGACTGGCCAAGCCCGTAAGCTCCTCACGAGCTCCAGAGATGCCAGCCCCACGGATATTCGCGTATGCGCCCCGGAGGCCATCAGCATCGAACATGGTGCCTCCCAGCAGGTACTTGGGGTAGAGGACCTCCCTCATCTTAGCCCAGACGGCAAGGAGGTCTCGTCGGAGGGTATCCCACACCGACTCGTCGATTGTGTTTTGTGGAGCTGCGCGGTCTTCACCGGGTATGCGAGATGTCCAAGCATTCTCATTCAGTGGCCGCGACGAAGAGGAACTCGAGCCGATATTGCCTGTCAATGGCTGGCGTGAGGATGTGTTGCCGAGAGGGTCGTCGAAATCATCTAGGTCAGCTGAGTACAGGTCGATTGTTAGCTTCCATCGCTCGTGGCTACGGTGTAAGTTCTCTTCAAAGGCTTACCGTCATCAGGGTCAATCAGGTCGTCGTCAGGCAAGGGAGGGTTGGCATAGTCGTCTCGTTTGCTCGTAGTTGCCATGACTGAAATTGATATTGTTGGCTACCACCACTACTTTATCCTTTCGTGTTCTGTTATTGATAAAAAAGGTGCGCACGGGATGTGTCTTTGAATCGTTCTGTTTGACCGCGAATGCTTCACTATCAAATTAGAGATGGGATGGACATTCTGTCTAACTGACATACGTAGCAGCTTGCGCCTCCTGGAAGACTCCACGGTTTCCTCCAACGAGCATCAGATGGTCCAAGCTCCCTTGAACCGGAAAAAAGAGATCCGCACCCCGATCCACCTGTCGCTGATAGGCCAAGGCAGGGTCCGTCTAACGTGCCACCCCCACTCCGCGCTATACCCACCCAGGCACGGATTTCAATGTGGGTTCCCATCCGTGACGGAGCCGATCCGCTGGTGCCCGGGTCTCTTGGAATTTGAAACGTGGAATCCGAGTGTAAACAGTTTTCCCCTGGATTACCTAGTTTGACTAAATACGCTATAACCCAATATCAGCAAGCATCTTGCTGCTCTTCTTCTAAGGACAGGCACTCCCTCCTTTGCGAGCTCGATGGCCTCCGTTTCGCCTCGCGGGTATCTTATCATTTTCACGTCCGTTTCTAGTAAAACGCGGAACGCCGATGCCTGGTACACTCCCCTCCAGTATTCTTGTTGCCAGAGGGAAACCCCCCAATATTTTCCCCCGCCGCCTCCGACCAATGCTGACTACTCAGAGGGTTCATAAATCCTCTTATGTACTTTCCTTCGTAGATCGATGGTATTCTGTAGAGTTTGTCAATGCGCTTCTGGAAGCAGGGGATGTTAAATCTCGTGCTTCCATCTCCCATCGCCGGGGGTGACAACTACTGCCATGGGTAACGATAACCATGAGATGGATCATTTAGTCCGGCCGATGTGTTTAGGCCATTGCCGGCGTTTCCATCGACACGTCTGTTGGATTGCCCATTGGTTTGTCCGTTTGATTGTCCACCGGCATTTCCACTGACTTGTCCATTGGAATTACCATTAGCCTGGCCTTGGCCGTTGTACGGTGGGGGCACTTCGCCCCATGAATGATTTTCTAGCGCTCCTTGTTGGCCAAAGCCTTGCGGTTGTTGGTGCTGTTGATGGCTCTGCTGTAAGTCGTGGTTCCGTTGCTGCTGATGATGTTGGTGATGCTGGTCTCGATGGCTGTTGTTCCGCGGGTAAGGGTCATATGCCGATGTGTAGGCGGGCTGGAGACCAGGCCATGTGGGCGGCGGTGGCTGAGAGTAGATGTAGCTGCTCATCCCACTCTGAGGCACATGGCCATAACCGGATGGCATGCCTTGGGAGTATGACTGCTGGTAAGCTGATGAGGACGGGCCAAAGGCCTTCTCCTTGTCGTATTGGGCCCATCGACGAACCGCCTGGTTTTCCGGTCCATGCAAAGCAGCACTTCCCGCACTGGGATCCCAGACAGGCAGCCCGTCTGGCTGAGATTCGCCGCGTGGCATTCCTCGCGTGTACGTGGCGAGATTGCCATTGATTCCCACCAGTGCCCAGGCAAAAACCGCAACGTCTCTGATGGAACTCATAAGATGATCTACAGGTGGACCCCCAGCAGCCATAACGTTGTCTTGCAAAGGCATGTATTGAGGCATGAGAGGAGGCCTAAAGGTATAGAGCATCTCCTGAGGGACTTGAGGCCGGATGGGATGTTGACCCCAAGGCGCAGCAAAAAGACCATTGGTGTAAGTCGGGACGACCAACGGCGGGTGAGGTGCTGGAATCGGTGGGCGCGCTCTGCGAATGACAACAACCAGACCATCGGACGTGCATGACACAACAGCCTCGAGCTCAAAAGCCTGGGGTGGTTCCCGCCGACGGTCTCGCATGGGTTCCGCGGGCGTCGATGCCTGGGCCGCCGATCCGTCAACTGACGGGGCGGTGGTAGCTGCAGTGTGTTGCGTTTGGTTGCTCGAGCCCGAGGCGTTTGTGGTTGCTGTTTGGTTTGCAGAGCTGTGATTCGACATATCCGGACGGCCTTGATCTTCTTGTTTGATCGCAGGACTGTCATCATCGTCAATGTCCATGCGACCATCGAGTTGAACACCTCCGCCATCAGAGTCACTAGAATTTCCGCTATTGTGCTCTTCGTCCTCCTCCCCATTGCCAAAATCTTCAGGCCGACGCGGGTCTCTATACCAAAACCTTAGATAGGCAATCGAGTCATTGGCCTTTGCGCTCTCCAAGCAACGGATGGCATCCGGCAAGCAATTCTCCTGTATGCATTCGTAGAAGCTCTTGTCTTTGATCTGGTCGGGTCTGACGCCGAGAATTGACGAGACCGCATTGGTCGCGAACATGACGGTCAGGGTGCGGGTGAATCTGTTCAAGATGAGAGCTGCGCGCGGCTCGCGTTCCACAGGAGGCATTCTGAACTTGGGTGACAGATGCTCCAGCATGTGGTAACGAGGGTCCCGAGGGGAACTCGAAAACAGTCGACGGATCTGAGGTGCTTCGACGGCTCGTCCTGTCAAGACATTAGCATTGGAGCATATGAAAAAGAGACTGAAATCCTCGCTTACTGTGACTCTTTTCGTCCCGGCGGTAAATACTGGTACATGCAACCAAAACATCGTGGACGACAGTGAAGCAGCATTCGCAGCTGACCCACTGGCCATTGCGTGCCCTGATGCGAACATAGTGAAGCACTGCTGCCTTGTCCAGCAAGACGCCGCGGCTATGGATAGAGCGAGCGAAGGGTACCTCGTCGGGGTGGAAGAAGTCAAAACATGATCTGCCCTGCACTTCCTGAGAGGTATAACCCAGTATGTCGTATACTGAGTCGGACACGAATAAAATAGCAGCGTTAGGGTCCGTGGAATGAATGGTCATGAACGTTTGCTCCATGGCAAAGAACAGTTGGCTCGTGGCTGAAACAAGGCCTGGGGTATATGTCCGATAAATCGCAGTTACGTCCGTCTCCTCGCACGTAATCCGGAATCTTAAATGGCTGCGAATACAGGCAGGTAGCCTTTAACAGAATGCCTGTAGGCCGTTGAGAGCTTGGTGGATGCTCAATACCGCGAGGTGCCGTATCAGTGGCTGTGGCAAAAAGAAGCTCGACTTATCTTAATTGGCAGCTGTAATACGTCTGGGAGAATCGGGTCTGAGCTGAATGGTTGTTTTCTCAAAGCTCTGTTGGATGTGGCATCAGCCGGTTGCTGGGCGTGGGACTCAAATTGCGCGCTGTCAACTCCCAAGCGAAGGCTAGCCGCGTCAATCTCACGGGCTATACTGATTGAGTGGCCAGGGCAAGAAACGGTGGACCCGACTTATGTGGTTGGCACAGGGTAGCGGGGGTGCAGAGTATGGACGGATTGCGTCGCGTCGTACACACGCAGGTATGCGCAATGGAAGAGAACGGACCGGAGGTGCTCAAGTAACTGTTGCCAGCGTGTATGGTATGGGTCCAGATGGAGGAAACGGGAGCTGAAAGTCGAGGTGTAGTCGGATACCCAAGCTGGTAGTGCGGAGAGGGCGCAGTCCTCCGAGAACGAGACCGTTGGTGGTGGTGGAAGAGGTAGGTATTGAAGTTGGCGGGCGTTGCGAACGTTGCAGTCGCTTGAGGTTAAGATAGTCTGAGTTTGAGGTACATGCAGGCACAGATACCTGACGTAGTGGACGCACTCGGACCTTGAACAAAGGTTGGCTGAAATATCGAAGAATATTTCGAGGTGAGGCTGGCAAGCAGACGCAGGACTAAGGTATCTAGTTGGGACGGCTGCTAGTGGCGAAAACAACGGGTCGATTGAGAGATGCCGTTGGTTTGAGGTTCGGGGTCAGAATCGCAGCGAGAACAAACACCTAATAGTGTACTAATGGCTGAGAGGAGGAAAAGAAGAAGGAGAAGGAGGTCTGGGGGAGTGCCATGTGTTGCGAATGGCGGAGGAGGCGAGCATCTTTTTATGACAGCTCGTCTGGCAAAAGGTGCAATGAGAGGCTGCGGCGGCGGCGGCGGCGGCGGCAGAGGGAAGGGGGATGTCCAGCTCTGCTCTGCTCTCCTATGCTCTGTGACGGCACGGCACGGCACCGCAGCTCCTCAGTGCAGCGCCCCCCTCCCCCTCTCAAGCCAGCGGCTTCGCAAAAACGGATGCGGATAGGGCAAGATTGGTGAGGAGAACTGGCAGGGCCCAGCTGAGGAAGACAGGGTCTCGGGGCCCAGACCCCCCCTCCACCTTGCAGCAACAGCAGCAGCCCAGGTATCTCTGCGCTTACGACTACGACCAAGACTGCCACAAGGATGAACACGGCTGTCGACTTTTCGACCTTCGACCTTTGACTTTCGACTGCTACCCCGGCAGCTGAGCAGATGTGGGTGCGTAAGGCATGCCCGCGCGCTCCAGAGAAAGTACCTGACGGATACACAGATGAGACTTGCGACTGACAAGACCTACCTTGGACGAGGTGTGTATCTCTCTGGCGGCTCGCCTCCGCTGGGCAGCCCACACTACACAAGGAGGGAGCTTCGACCGACCGAACGCGCCCAGATGTGCCAGACTCCGGGAGTCCAGAGCCATCATCCTTGTGGATGCTTTTCCTGGTTCATGATCATCTCTCGCACCAGGGTCACGCTTCCAGGGTATCACCGTTCCTTATAAGTCAAGTACGAATACCTTCGTACCTACGGATGCATATACTCTCCGGACAGCACACAGAGATAGAGTGACAAAGCAGCAGTACCTCCCTACGGATAGTAGTGTGCAGAAAAACATTAGAGGGCATCAAGACAGGGGCATCAAGACAGGGGCAGGGGTTCAGGAATGGGCTTTCTCTCCAAACTCATACATACATACACAGGAGCCCAGCTAGAGCTATGTCCTACATATGATTCGCCAATCCACGCTTCGCTAGTAACGGTTCGGCTAGCTGACCTACGTCCGTACTACCACTACCCGCGCTGCTCTGTTGTCTTCGAACAGTTATTCGTACTCTGTAGAGGTAGATCCGTACCAGTCTTTGCACGCCTGCCACACGACACTAACGCGGCGTGTGATATGCTGCTTCTTGATACCGAGGAAGCAATAGCAGAGGAGTCGGCGCTGGCCTTCAAGTTGACTCTCTATTTCCGAACAGGCACTTGCCGATGAAGGCCCCCAACATTGCATCCCACCGTTGATGTGGGGAGGGGCTTTTTCAATTGACGTTGACAGCGGGGCAGAACAATGTGCAACTATGCCCGTTCCTTGTTTTCTCATATCCGGCGGCTTTTTCCTTTCTTTTTTAATCCTTCTCCCTGGCCCGTGTTTGGGTTATCAAGCCGCCCACAGTAGCAATGCCGTGTCGACAAATGACGATCAGAGCCCAGCCTGCTCTCTCAGACTAGGAGAAAAGGAGACCAGAACGAAATGGACAGAATGAAATGAGGCGGTGATAGAAACTCGGACCGGGATAGCAGTCCCATAGCCCTCCGCTCGGAGAGACCCGGCCATACTCAACCGCTGACTCGATAAATATTGATTAAATGTTACACACTCTGCCAGGTGCCTGGTCGGGACGTCGGAGGGATTGACGTGCCTCCGACACTGAGCTCCAGCCCCCAGTGTTGACCCCTGTTCCTGGAGGAGCGGGTAACCAACCTACAAAATATCGTACAGGGTCAGGCATCGATGCTGCACAATGTGCCAAGTTGCCAAGTACCCGATGTGATCATCCACGTCGCATTGTAGGCACAATCACTTCGTAGTGTATAGGTATGCCGCGTGAGGGTATTTGGAGATTGCTGAGACAAACCGTTCGAAAACATTGCAGAGCTGGAACGAGAGATCCTTGTCCACAAGATCCGGATACAACATCCGGCATTGAGTTTCGACGTTTGGATTTGCCCCAACTGTCTGTCAGCAGCTGCCTGTGGGACATCCGCCATCTGGATGTGTCGAGGTCCGAGGACTCAAAGTGTCGAATCGTGAGCATGGATGATAGACAACAGCCGCTGGTACCTGCGTGTGCATGGGTTCGCGCAGTGAGGGCCGGCCTGGTCGTCAAAACTGGCGGCAAATACTTGAAAGCCATGATTATGGACTGTTGCTGTTCAACCCGAAGTCCGAGGCAGATGAACCTTCAACCGCGTCAGTCCCGATATTTTCACCAGGCATCGACGATGCTGCGGGCTGATGCATAGTCTTTCGCCTCGCGAAATTGAATGCAGTCGAAGACGAGCTGCCGTAGCGAGAGAGAATCTTCCGTCATCAATCATTCGATTTGGAAAATCCAAAACCAACAGCAAGCCCTGGTTGACGAACGAGCTGCTAGCTTCTGCGTCGAGCTATCCACTTCTTCTGCCATGCCCATGTCCATGATACCGAGAGCAGGCATGGGGTCTGGGGATCTCGCAGGGGGGATCGGACAGCTCTTGTCTTGTTTGGGAAGAGCTTGCGAGAACGCGGCCCTTTATCCCAATTCGAAATGACAGCCGATGGAGATTGCAGGGCAGCCGAACCCGTTTCTTTCCCCAAGCTCTCATAACTGATGCTTGCTGTCTCCTGGTCAGGCCGCCCGTCATCCGTGTCAACGGGAGTGAAAAAGGCTAAAATGGCGTCCGTGTGGGTTGAGCGTCCGGGCAGAAGAGGCGCTATGCTCTGCTAGGCATAGCTTGATGTCTGACTTCAGTTGACAGCTGTGAAGACATCAGAACCCGGTTCACCAGTTGCGATCGACTGCTAGGGTCCCTGAGCGAGTGCAAGAGCCACAACTTGTCCGACCTATCTCTTCAGACTGTCCCTGCTCGGAATTGTCACGGCTGGTTCCTTCAGGGAAAACCCTAGGGTAATTGCACACATGCCTTGCTAAATCATATGCAGAGGGTTTGTCTTGTCAGAATGCCATGTACGTTCGTGACCATGGGCCCCTAAGTTCTCAACAAATAAGATTGTCTACAGAAGAATCTTCCTGCGCAAAACGATAGTTGCTCTGGCACACTTGAAAGCAAGGCAAATAATGTTGAACTAACTCGAGCCAGATGAGGAACAGATATCCTGAACGGGTCACAGTCGGAGGTTCGAGACATATGGACACGCGTGCGGAGTATCTTGAAATTAGCTGTAGACGTCTAGGTACCTTACTGACAGAGTATGCACCGTATATGTCGACTGACTCTTTCATCTTGTTTGCCCAAGGGACGCACGGATATTCTGTTCCCCTCTTCTTCACGGGATGAAGAAGTGGACTGTCTCTTGAAATATCGCAGGGTCCCTTGACGTCGGTTCGTGACGTGAACCGCATCTAGACAGGATGCCGAGGACGCGGTGCCAGCTCGCCGTGCCAGCTCGCGGGCAGCGGAGGGTTGGTGCGACAGACAAGAGAGATGTCGCAGCGGCGTATCCAGTATGGCCGACGGATGAAGACCCATGACGGGACAGGTTTATTACCAGTTTGCGGATCCCAACTGCCATGGTACGGCTGTCCGGGGGGGTGACAGACGTGGAAGTGTCCCTACACTAGGCACTAGACATGTGATATTGACAGGCCGGAGCATAATGGGATCTTTTTAAGATGCGAGGGCGAGGCAAGGTCGATATCAAAATGCGGTGATGGATAGTTGGCATCGAGAATCGACCATTGGGTGGGATGGGAATTTGCCAGCGACCAGGGTTTGCGAAGATGGCGACCCGCGGCGATTTCTCATACCCTTGGATGCCGGTTGACGTATCCCCTCAACCCTTGTGCCATTTTCCCTCGCGATTGAGTAGCCAGTGCTCTGTGCTTGTGCTGATGCCGTATTGCCATTCTGAGCTTGATAGGTACGGAAATGCAGAGACGGAGCAGTATCTTTGCTGCGAGTCAACCTGTGATGAGAGGATCGTCAGAGGAGTTCTCAGGTTACACATTAGACTGCGAGCTTCGACACTTTTTCGTGCCCAATTGCCTCATGGACTGCGCAGGTCTTCTGCGATCTGATTCTTGGTCTTTTTAAGCGCCTGCTTGGCTTCGTGCGCCATCAATCGCCCGCTCACGAGGTCTCAACATCGTACAGATAGTTCCTCTGAATTGGGCGAAACAGTTGCGCGGCCGACGTTTGAAAATACCTTGGTCCGTGAGGCGAGGTGAAGTACACTAGTATTGTCCGCGGGCCAGGAAAGGAGCCGGTGCAGCCATACCAGTGTCCACAATCCCTGGAGGTCCACTCTTTCCCTGCACCAATTCGACATCGAATTGGCCCGGAGGCCGAACCGTGCAGGACCGCACACCCCGGGGAGAGATGGCCCCTACATAATAAGGCAAGGCAAGGTAGGATTCCTTCTTTAGTCTTGAAGTAGGTACGTAGAGACGGCCATCTCTGGTATTGGATGATAATTCAATTTGCCTTGGGGTACCTACCTCAAGGTGCCATTGCCTTAGGTAGGTACAGATGTAAGTACGGATAGGCTACCAGACTTCACATCTCAGTCTGAGTACTCATACCTGGGACTGGCAGCAGGGCCATCTGCCTCTTATTGTCATCGACCGATCTGACAGCCCTTTCCCCCCTCACTCTTTCACTTAGCACACCGTGGCTCCTGCTGGATTTTCGATGTCGACGGAGGCTTGACATTTCCTCGATCAGTCACCCTCCTCAGGAAGCTGGCCCGTCCCAAAGCGTCATACTGCTTCCGAGTCTGCTAGCAAAACAAGACGGAACAACGAAAACACTGTGGCTTTGAAGGCCGCTCATTTGACGCCGTCCCGATGATGCTACCCTCCCGCACATGTGCCTGAAGTGGAAATCACAGATCTCTTTGGATCTGACAGTTCTCTGAATGTTTGCTCGCCCGCCTACCTTACCACCTTATGTAGCCGGATTTGTTGATTTTTCCAAGCTAGTCTCAAGGTTCATGGCATCCACGCATTGTTCAAAACCCTGGCACCTCTCATGTACTGGGTCATACACCGAATTGACGCGTCCTGTGAAACCATCGGCTGAATGTCGAATCACTGCTTGCACATAGTATCTTGGTTTCCCGGGAAGTCGAGGCCAATCAATACATAGGATAGTATCCAATACATAGGATAGTATCCAATACATAGGGTAGTATCCATACTGTATGAGTCTTGGGTCCCGATCGAGACAGTCCGGAACGGGGCGATTCAAGGTTGCTGATGCTCGCCGGCTCCTTTCAAGAGGGCTAGCGCACCGTTACAGGCGTTTCGGCCCAAATCGGCCCATGGCTTAGGTTTCTTCCCAGGTTCGGGCACTGCACAGTGCAGTGGCCCTCGCGGACGCGGAAGGTCAATGGAGGCCCACCGAAGCGGAAAGTTCTAATTAACAGGCTGGGCTAAGGCAACCAATTACCATGCAAATGCAATATCCCATTCCATCCGTTCTTTCCTAAAAGTTTCCTCTTTCCACGTCCAGCAAGAACAGGTGAGAAAACGCACGCGCCCCACCCGTCGGCCTCCATCTACCTATTGATTCACGCGCTGCTATTCTTACGTTGCATAAGCATCTCGACGTGTCTTGTCTCCCTTCTTGTCTCAAACCCCCGCTCACAATTGCACTTTTAGAGACGAGACTAAGAACACTGCCGTGGAGAGGAGTTGGTTGGCTTCCTCCAAAACTCGGACCGGGGTCGCCTTCGACGCGTTCTCCGATCCTGACCTCTATCAATAGTCAATTTTGTCATGGCCCCCACCTCACTACCAACTCCATATGACTTTCCGAGACTGAGAGTCTCGGTTCATCTCGAGGTACTTGCTTCCCCTCCTCTGAGCTAGCCGAACTGGGGTCAAGGACTCCTTATTGCTCTTAGTGTCTTCTCACTTGTCCTCTACCATTGGCGTATATATGAATTCCCATGAGAGTTGCACAGCTGCAATTGCTCTTCAGGGAATGCTTTTTCACGTGGTTCTTTGTCGCTCATTATAGCTTCGTCTGACATTGGCCACAGGATGACACCAGGTTCCTCGCTCAAGATGACCCAGTGCCTGGTAAGCCCCGCCCTAGCATCAACTCGAGGCACTGCTTTTGACCTTGGCTCATCTCGCCTCAGAATTTTTCGATGTCAAGTTCTGCCCCTACCAGCCGTTGGACGCGAGACCCGTCTTTGCCGCCGTCAGTAAGAAACACGTATGTTCCGCTTGCAGCTTACGGTGGGGTGGGAGCTTTCTTTGGAACCTAACGTCCTCTGCAGATAATAGTTTGCCGTCTCACGGCAGCTGCCGATGACTCGAATCCATGTGAAATTATCAGCATAATTCGGGATGACGATGTGCGTCCTCCCCAGTAGCCAAATTACCCACAACAGCCTCGGCAACTGACTCGAATAAAGACCGAGGCAAGAAATTACTCCTGCACTTGGACAAGGGACGCAGAGACCGGAAGGCCCTTGTTATGCTACGGCGGCGAGGATGCCAAGATCAAGGTTTACGACATTATCGAGCAGAAGCTCGTCGACGTGAGTTGAGACACTTCGAATGAACTCTACAAACGTTTTGCTCACATTTCACTCAAGTGTCTCGTTGGCCACGGCGGAGTGAGCCATGCCCGTAGTCTCACTTATCATAGGCTCTTGCTGATGAACCTTCAGGACGTTTGTGACGTGGTGACTTCTCCAATAGACCCCCTAATTATCGCCTCGTGTTCCGATGACACGACAGTCCGAATATGGAGTCTAGACCCAAAACATGAGAAGCAGCCTTGCCTGTGTATTCTTGGAGGCGAGGGCCACTACTGGAACTTGCTTACACTGGTACGAGCAGTGCTGTTGCTGCTTTCCAGACGGAAACTCGCGGCTGACTCTTTTTCACCAGGCGTGGCACGACACGGGCCGATACATACTTTCTGCCGGTCACGACCAGATAATTAACCTCGTGAGCAACGTTTCCATACACTATGCCGGCTTGTATGGTTAACAGACCCAACAGTGGACAGTACCAGACCTGCCGATCGAGCACACCGACCGCCCAGTGGAGGTTCACTATCCTCACTTTTCAACATCAGAGGTTCACAGCAGCCTTGTGGATTGGTCAGTCTTGGCTCGAAGAGCTTCATACCTGCACACTATTGATATCCCTTAGTGTATCCTTCTTTGGCGACTTTATCCTGTCTCGAGCCTGTCACGACGATGTGATCGTCTTGTGGAAGATAGAAGGCTTCTCCTCCCAGGACCCGCCCCCTCCGCAGTCCATGGCCCCAACTACCATCAACCCGGCCAATCTCACCCGATCTGCCTTCAGCCCGGGCGTTTCGGCAGAATGTCCAGCTCCCTACACCCGGCTCATCGAGTTCCAGACGCTCGGTTGCGGCCCGCAATTCTTTATGCGATTCAAGCTGCACTTCGTACCTGACCAGCACCCCATTCTGGCCTTCTGCAACGCCAACGGCAAGATCTATTTTTGGGACTTTGAGCAAATAACAGGCTTCCATGATTATGTCAACGCCGTCAAGAGACCCAGGAGAGACGGGGAGGAAGTCTTGCCAAAGCCCACGTGGTTGCCGGCCATCACCCATCGTGCCAACACCAACGGCAAGGCGGCACCGACGGTCCGAGAGAAGAAGGCGGCCGACAAGGCTCACCGGACGGAGCTTGAGCAGATTCCCGAGTTGAGGACCCAGTACAACCAGGAAACGCTGCAAACATGGGATGGCAAGTTTACCGTCGGCAATCCTCAGGTGCCTCTGAAACCCCATAAGATAGAAAATTGCGGCGCGTCGACTTTCGTGGGTAGACAGGTCGCTTGGAGCCCCGGAGGTGAATGGTGCGTTGTTGTGGGCAGCTCCAACTTCGCCCTAGTTTTTCAGAGATGGGTACCCAGGAAGGATGCGTGAATGTATGGGTAGGAAAGGGGGTCGGAGGGCAACGCTGAGTGGAGAGGCCCTCAGCCCGTACCAATTCTTCAGTCAGAATAATATCGGCCAGCGCTTCTAGCTAGCTGTGCGATACTCTCTGATGGGAAGTGATGAAAAGACTGGCAAGACAGGACCGTCATCCTCCTCAACGGGAGCCATCAGCCTCTGAATCAACACGTCAAGTTGTCCACCGTGCTCAGCCATCTTCTGAAAGCTGCTTCGTGCATTGTTCCTTTCTGCCTCGCGCCGTAACCTGGCTTCCACCATCTGTCCCTCATCGTGTGAATAAGCCGGGATGAGCAAGTCCCCGATATACAGCGACACCATCCCGCGCACCCGCCACAGCTCATGGCTATGCGAGAAGGGCCGATCCTCGAGCAAATCGTTCATGCGGCTCGCCACCTCGCGTAGCATGTCGAGCGTCTTGAGCCGGATCTGGTCCCTCGCCTGCCGCAGCCGCGTATCTCTCCCATTAACCTGCCAAACAGGCGCCTCGGACCGAAAGTCGGAGCCGTCCATCGTGCTGTCGCCGCCGCCGCCGCCGCCGCCGCCTAGAGAGGAGGGCTCCTGCCACGATTCATCCTCCCAGTCCTCGGCCTCGCGGTGCATTCGCCGTAGGAGAGCCGCGTGCTGCGTGTGGACCTGGAAGATCTCGTAGCTCAGCAGCGCGGGCCAAAAGTCGACGGCGGAGACGGCGTGACGGTGCTTAAAGTTGTACGGGTACCGCTGGATGAGGTCCTGGAAGTACTCGCGCACACGGGGGACGTTGGCCACGGGGTAGGCCTCGTCGTCCGTGGCCGTGGCGTGGGCGCTGCCGTTCTCGCGCATGAGGATCTCGGCGCCGAGGGCCCAGTAGTTGTTGCGTCTGATATCGACCGGTTTTCCGTGGACGTGGGACCTCGCGAGAACCCCGAAGGCGCGTTTTGCGTTGACGACGTCGCCCTTGTCGAGGAAGCCGTAGATGGCGCGGACTAGGGGCCGGAAGGGCGACTTCTCGGAGGCGTACTTGGCCTTCAGACTGCCGTCCTTTTTCTTCCGCCGCTGCTTCCCCGCATCGTCGTCATCGTCTAAATTTTCGTCATTGTCTTCGTCTTCTACCTCGCTGGGCTCGAGCGCTTTGGTCAAAGACGCCGCCGCGCCGGACGTTCCCAGCCGGGCTGGCGCGTCTGGGTCTTGCCATGCGCGGTGCGGGAAGCGGTGCTGTGTCCTTGAGGGCAACTGGTCCGTCTCTGCGAGGCCGGCGAGATGGAGCTGACGAAGAACTGAAGGAGTGTGGCTGAGGGGGTTGATGGAAGAGCTGGGGAGCTGGGAGTGGTATTGGTACTCCTGGCTGTCGGCCATCGACATGGCCGAAGCGGACCTCTTGCGATTGGTGACTGGCTGGCTCATCGTTGCTTCCGCTTCGTGTGCGAGCACATTTCCCGGGACTTTGGCGATGCTGATGAAATTTTCTACCCTACTAGGTTTTGATTGATTGATATTGTTATCGAAATTCCGTGTCTCGTGGTGCACTTGAGTGAGGTCAATGTAATGGTGTAATATGAGTTTGCGGTGAGAATTTGGTCAATAGTGAAGTGGGGGCGACTGGCTTCATTTACACCGCGTGTTCACCACCAAGGCACCGGGTTATACGGATAAAGCTAAAAACAACTTGCTCGCACTGGTACCAGCACCGGCATTCATGAGTGAATTTTGAGTTTTGGTTCAGGTCAAGCACCCGTCAATTGTCAATGCCTAGACAACTAGATTAGGGATCCAAGGTAGCCTTGTTTTCGTCTTGCCCAGTCTACGAAGCGTCGCAAAGTGCCTGGTTCAGATACAATCCAACCGGTATTCTTCCCAGAGATCGTGGACTTGTTCGTAATGTTGTCATCATGATAGTCCCGCGTAGCTGCTAGTCCCTATCGATCAGAGCTTTTCCCGCTTCAAGGTACTGCGCACTGCAAGGTCTACTTGACGTTGAATAAAGTGAGTGAAATCTTGATTTGCCCGTCATTATGTCTCGAGACTCAGTGGCACGTAGCGTGCATGGTGTCGGAAACTCCTTGCAATGAATCTATAGTCTGGCGTAGAACGTAGGCAAAGAAGCAGTTTCACGATAGCGGCCGCCTTCGTATGCGCAACAACCCATGGGGGAAAAGCAACATCTCGATGTATATTGGTCATCACAGTCGCCTAATGTACATGATCTAAGACTTGCAGATGTCCTCTACAGCAAGCATCCTCAGGTTAAGCAGATTTGCGCTCAAAGTAGGTCCATTGGCCCTCCACAGGCTTCTCCTCAAGGTCCTCCCACCTAGTCATGACTGTTAGTACGGGTGCCACAAACCCCCCAAACGTAGGTCGGGAGACAGCGATGAAAGGGAAGAGAGAAACGTACACCTTGGCCTGTGTCATCACATCAACAAGCTTCAGCTCGCTCTCGGCAACCTGGATGACCTCCTCGATGAGGCCAGCCCCGATCTTGGTCTCCAACTCAGAAACCCTAGATATCGCAGAACCAGTTAGCGTAAGCTCTTGCCAGCGACCATCTCAATGGCCTGCCTAGAAACACGTACTGGTCGGCCGTTAATTGCGGCTCCGCCTCCCACTGCACCTTGGCGGTATCATTCAGGTCCTTGCGGTCGGCAAGCAGCTGGTGGTCCTTCCGCTC
The DNA here is from genome assembly GCF_001831195.1 of Colletotrichum orchidophilum. Taxonomy (NCBI): domain Eukaryota; kingdom Fungi; phylum Ascomycota; class Sordariomycetes; order Glomerellales; family Glomerellaceae; genus Colletotrichum; species Colletotrichum orchidophilum. The sequence goes on along the minus strand of NW_019173164.1, from coordinate 27,535 downwards.
CGCCTCGGAACGGGGGCCCTCCAGGGTGCCGCCCTCGTCCTTCTCTCCATCCCATTCCTCTTCGCGGACATCCTGCTCCTCGTGCTGGGTCGCGACGACAAACGTCCTGCCGCCGAGTTTCACCGTCCGGGCACCGCTGCCGTCGACGCGACCGCTGACGAGGCGGAATTGTTCGGGCTTCTCCTTAACAATCTGCTCGGCCCTCTTCTCCCACTCGGGGTATCCGGGCGGTACTGTCGCTTCGACAAGACCGAGACGGTGCTTCGTGGTGGCTTCGACCGATTGGCGGTAGAGGGAGGACTCGGGGACAGCCTTGAGCTTCTCGAGGGTAGTGCCGTACAGGTAGAGCAGTGTCGATCGCGGGCTGTTGTGCGTCCAGAGGCCAGTGAGGCCTGTCGGGGTGCCGGCTTCTAGATAGCGAGCAGGCTTGACGCCCGCGAGCAAGCGAAATGTCCTCCGCATGGTTGCGATATCAATTCGCTCGAATTAGTGATCGCGGTGTTTGGTGAAATGAGCTCCGGAGCGTAAGAACGGAAGCTGTTCTAGCGATGCAGTGTCGCTTGGACTTCATTGACCAGTAGATTCCCTTACATAAGTCAGCACCTACTGGTCACGTGACTCAAAATTATGATTCACAGGCGCTCGGAGTATGGCACGTGAACATCATTGTCGTCGCCTATAAACAACATCTCAGTTGACTGCGGCATTCCAAAGAGCTGAAGAAACAGCATTCGGTGCTTCACGTAATACTTGGGTGCCGGATCTGATGGCATTTGGTACTTATACACTGCCATTGAGATGACGCTCCACTGGAGATGCACTACAGATATCGTGACCAATGAGAAGCTCTTTCCACACATAGGGACGCAGGCAGGCAGGCAGGCAGGCAGACTAGTACTGGAGTGACGAAGTAGACAAGCTATTGGAATTCAGTACCGATGTGAAAGTAATCAGTCGCAAAATTCTGGTGGTTGTTCGGAATTCGCCAAACGTGAAAACAAGTCTATATGCAGAAGTCGTAAAATCAACCTTGAACGGACGCGATCAAGACGCTTTCAACCCCCACCTCGAAAGGCGTCAGGCGTCGATGGTGAATCAAAGTACTCCTGGCAGCCACACAGGGCTAAAATAGAAACACGCCGTCCCACGACGATGCATGGTGTGCAACACAGGCGACCCCAGCCATATTGGCTGCAACATAAGAAATCGGGCTTTCCCCGACCTCCGAGGCACACTAGCCAAACCGCCATACTCTGGCAGTCCGAGAGGCATCAACCAAATTCAGACGTGATGAAGCTGCCAACACTGCAGCAGCGGTGGCAGTCATGAAAAAAGGCGCTCACTTCCATCATTTTAAGAAGCGTTCTCGCGGCTCTTGCGGTAGCTGGCCTACAGCGAAAGGGCGTCAGCACGGGTGGGTCCTCGTTATACTTCGTAGGTCGAGGCGCGACTAACCTCCTGCTCAACCTGCAGGCCATCAACAACAGGGGCAAGTTCGCTCAAGATCTCGTAGGCTTTCTTGTGGTACTCGATCTGAGCAGCAATCAGGTCGGCAAGGTTGCGGAGAGGCTCAGGGGTGTCAAGAACCTGTCAAGAAAGTTAGCAACCACTGTCGTATTGGCAAATAGTCAGGTCTACGGACGTTCTTCATGACACCAACGGCCTCCTCAGTTTGTGTGACGAAGTCATCCTCGGCCTTTTCGATCTCCTCCTGGGCTTCAGGGCTCAACTCCTGAGGCTGGGGGTCATCGGGACGCGGGGAACCGGGGCCGATCTTCCAGGTAGTGCCGTGGGCGCGGGCCTTGGCGGCATCGAGAGTCAAGCGCGACTTCTCGACATTCTGCCGGGCTCGGGTAGCAAACTTGAGGTTGGTGTTCAAGGTAGTGTTCCAGCCGGCAAGGAAGCGGCTCTGGATCTGAGCGTCCTGGGCCATGCGGGACTCGCCAACTCGTTCCATAGCCAGGGCATACTTTTCAAGAGCCGTAGCCAAGGGGTCCTCGCCGGTGCCGGTATGCTGCTGGTGAAGCACCTGGCTGCTTGACAGACTGGCGCGGGCGATGGCATGGTTGAATGTCTTGGGTTGGGGCTTCGCCGAAGGGGGAGCGGTCAGGGCTGCCTGGGCCTCGGCCGGAGAACCAGCGGACGAAAGGAGAGTGACCTTCTCGCTGACGGTGCGACCAAGATCCTGGAAAGTCTCCTTGATATTGGGTGGGTAGTCGTAGGCCTCGTTCGAGTATTGCGAGCTTCAGTCATCGGTGTTAGTGGTCAGTTTTCGACTCGTGGAGTCTCGCTGAAAAGAACTCACGTCACAGCCAGCATCTTCTGATGGACTTGCTTGAGGGCATCGACACGCTTCTCGAGATCAATGTAGTCGGGCGGGAGCTGGGTCTGTGGGACGCGAGGAGGTTAGCTCTTTCTTGATGAAGCAACTAATCGGATCGGCGCAAAGAAGTGAACGTACCTTGTCCTCGGCCTGACCAAGCTGCTCCTTGGTATACTGGAAAGTACGGGAGGCAAAAGGGGTGATCGAGGACCCGAAGGAGCTGCATAGAGGGGAGTTCGTCAGCCTGGAAATAGCACTCGCAACCGCCGACGTGAAGGGCATGCGACAACGCACGTGAAGCTCTTGCCGATATTCTTGAAGTCCATCTTGGCAGTGGTTTGATGGCACAAAGCAGGGTGGAAAAAGAAAGACACTCGGTCGCTGCGGAAAGTCGGCACTGATGATGGTGCCTGTTGGACGAGTTGAGGTGGGTTGTAAATGCGGGAGTTCTGCCTCGTGCCTGCGACCAGCTGAAGCAAGATAGACAGGTATCCAGTACGTTAAATTGGCTGCGCAGCAACCTCCAGCATGCTGTCACAAGCTACCCAGGGGTAGCTGGCCAAGTGGACCACCGCATCAGTCAAGCAGGGAAGGGAATGGGTGCTCAGTGCACGTGATTTGAGGGACATTCTTCGGTACGTACTGCCTTGCAGGCACCTGTGGATGGCACTGTGTCCTCGCAGCTTTTCGATGCATCCCTTATTCGGAAATACTGAGGAACAGTTCGTCATGTAGGTTCTGGCTGGGTTTGAGGTCCTAGGCAGGCAGGGACAACTACAGCCCTTGTAAATACCCTTAGTCGTACCTTCACGTCTAAGGTTTCAACTGAACGACCACCTACTTAGTCTCACAAATAGTGGCGACCAGATATTCATTATGGCCCAGCTAAGACTGTTCATGTGCGTGCGGCAAGCACAGAGTCAAGGTTAATTTCGGTTTTGATTCTTTCTTTATGATGCCTTTTGCTTCCTGTCCAAACTCCAACCTCAATACCGACGCTGCTACAGAGAGCTTCTTCTCGTAGCCACCACCGAATGTTTTAGTCGGGCGGCTTAGTGTCTGCCCATGATGGTTCGATATGGCGACATACACTCTCATAATCTAAAAGCTTCGGGTCGCTCAGTGGAAGATGTGCCGTAGTCCAGAACATGGTCCAGTTAGTGTCCTTGAGTTTCCATGTACCCAAGGATCTCTCGAAATACCACTTATTGACGGGGTTGTCTTGTCGGCTGCGCCAGCAGACGCCTTCCGGGAAGCAGCCTCTGACCATGGCGTTGAAGACCACGTCAGCGACTCCGCCGCTTCCTTGGCGACTTTTGAGAACCGCAAACTTATCCAAGTACGGAACCAGTCGTCCTGTCTTATACGCAGTCTCCTCATCCAACCCGAACGGCTTCTCCCATGTCAGGATCGCTCCGCCTTCGTACTCCCCTGCAATGATGATGCCGGCCAGGTTATCATTGACGCGCTCTAGATAGTGCTCAACGTCCAATTCCCGATTGAAGGAGTCGTTGATAAGATTGACCAGTCGTGGCATGTCTATACAGGTGTCTGTGAGCCTCAAGCGCGGGCCGCCTGGCCGAGGAGGAACCCAGGCACTGATTGTGGGATCGGGATAAACCGTAAGCGGCATGCCGCGTTTGACTAAAGTTGCCAAATGGGTCTCGCCGGACATCATGTCGCTCTTTTTTCCGGAGCGGACCCGATCGAGCGGTAGCGATGACGAAAAGACGGGCTTGTCCGTCAGGAGGTTATGAATCAAGGGGTTTTGCCGGTTACGTGTCGTGACACTGGTGAACTGCTGGATCGGCTTGTTTGCTGCAGCAGACGGGGTGCTGATGATGGCAGAAGAAGTTGAGGGCAACATTGCAAGCACCTTCTTCGAAAGGTCGAGGTTCCGGGCGTGGAGCTGCCGCACATTCTCGGGGTATTTACCTCGCCGTGCTTCCGATCCTGAAGGGTGTGTAAGGCCATACATGATGCCCTCAAATTCTTGGTCGAGGTTGATGTATCGATGACACGAGCCATCATGCGCATCAGACAGAGGTGTACCTCCAGCCGGGTCCAGAATGATGACCTTTTCGACTGAAGCAACCTTGGCACCAGGGCTGGAACTGGAGTCAGGCGCTCCAATGGGGCTGTCAGAGGCGCTGAACTGAAGACCGCAGAAAAATTTGGTGAGCGCAATGATAGTTTCGTCGGCGTCCACCACGTCAATGCTCTTCATGTTATGTGCCATGATGACTGGTGGCACGACAACAATGGCATTGTCTCGCAGAGCTCGTAGTAGAAGGTGCGGGTGCTGGACATAAACACCCGATGGCATGAAGCCCTTTGTTTGCGCCGTCTGCGATTCGGCCCCGGCAATGCACTGGTCAAGCAGGATGCTACCCTGCTCGCCAAATGTCTCAATGGCTTGCTGGACTCGCCATGATTGCTCTCGGAGAAGCTTTCGGGACGACGCTCGCCCTTCATCCAGGACAATAAGGCTAACGAGACCTAACTTTCTTAGTTGGGTCAAGGTTTTAGCGATAGCACTCAGCATTTCGTCGTCAACATCCTGAGGAAGCCGTATCTTGACAATTGCCAAGTTAATGGGTTCATCTACTGGAATAGCGGTTTCGGCCTTGAACTCCGTGCCCTGAATGAACTTCGGTGCCTGGTTGATTACTCGAACGGACGAATAGGTTTGGTCAGGCGCCTCTTGCGTCTCTGAAACTTTGCGCCTATTGGAACCATCCTCGCCAGACTGAGGAGCGTATTTTTGAAGATAGCCTTTGGCGTCACGACGAGTAGCCGAGGCCTCTAAGACAGACACAATGAAGTCCTGCAGCTCATGTCAGATAGTGGAAGAGGAAAGGCGGCGGCGAGTCAATAAGTACTCTGTCTTCTGCCCGTTGCCTCTCGCGGGCCTGATTGCTGGATGAATGGCGGACGGCGGAGAGGGCAGTTTGCAAGGCCTCTTCTTGGCGCGTGCCTCCTAACCGCGGGCGGTGATAAAGTCTACAATTGGGCGGACTGTAAGAGTCGAGAGCGAATGGTGCCTAGTGCGGAATTTGTGAGGCCTGATTACAATGACTCTAAGAGATTGTGAAAATAGGAGTTTGAACGCATACCCTTGCAACCAGGTTGCTTGCTTGCTTCAACACTGGAGACCGCATCTTACCGATAACGGCGAGAAAGGCAGGGCATGCCGGGGATGTGCTGGTCGGCCTGTGGTGGCAATATGAGGACAGAATAGAAGGTGAGGCGGTCGGACTACTAAGAACGTGAGTCCTGGCAGACTCAATTCTTTTGTTCCTTCGTAGAGAGTAATAAGCACAAAAAGGAAGTTATAATAAGGTGGGCGAAGGCGTGGAAAGAAGCTGCACTCGGCGCTCGAGTCTGTAGCCGAATAGAGGCAGCGTCTTGGGAGGGGCAAAGGTCAAAGCAGAATCATCCCTTCAGACGGCCATTACGAAGACGGCCAGATTACCTCTGGATCTGTTTGAGCAATGAACCGCCACTGACTAAGTGAAGTTGCAGAGTCAAAGTCGGGAAGAGTTTAAGCGTCGGTGACGACCTGAAGGGAAAGAGACCTGGGCTTAGGCCGGGAGAGCACGAACTGCAGCCCGCCCTGTTCCTCCGACCGAGAATTTCCACTTTGTGAGTCAAGGCGACCTACCAAAGGGCGTACTGATAAGACGATAAGATCAGAGAGGTCTCCATCATGGGGACCGCCATCGGCGACCGTCAAGTATTACCGTACCACCGAGGCGAGCTGTCGGACAAGGAGACGAGGTAAGAGTAGACATATCACCAACCAGAAAAAAAGAAAAGAAAGGCCTCATCAGTTAGTGCGGTTCATCTTCCACCACACTACTTGCGATGCATTCGCATGCGTGTAAAAAACCGACTCAACATGAGAGGAGGAGTGCTCTACCTTATGAGCGGTTGCTTCGTGCGACTAATACTGACTGGGCATCGCTCAACCATGGTATTATAGATGGAGTCTCGCTCCTTGGCATCCCAAAGAACAGCTGCAAAAGCGGGAACTGCCGTAGACGCACCTTACCTGTTGCCTTTCTGAGCTCAATTGGCGCGAAGGCGAATTCTGAATAAGTCGTAAAACGTACGAATACTACCTTACACTACGAATAGTGAAGCAAAAGACACAAACCCAGGGGATTGATCACCCAGCTCCAACTAGGTGCCGTTGACATTGTCGTCCCATTTACCTATCGACTAGGTAGGTAGGTAGGCAGGCTTCTTCTCAGCTCCCAACCGCTGTTTTTTTTATGCCACAGTCGGATGATTCGCCCGTCACTAATCAAAGTACCCAAAGTACCGCTGTTGTCTCTGAGGTCAATGGAAGCAACCCCGCTCTGGCATAGCCGTTGTCGTCACCTCGCCCTTTAAACTCATCTGAGCGAGACCCTGAGGTGCTTTTCGGGCATGTTAGTGCCGCCGCTTATAAGTCACCAACCCCACCGAACATCCCCTCGGGTTTCATTTTCAACACTTGGGTACTTATCTATCAGCTTCACAAGCTTTTCTCGAAATCAATCTGCATTTGCATTCGTTCGCTTTATCGAGCTCATTTACCGTTGCCAACAAATTATTTACAATGACCCAAACACTTCTCTGGATCGGCCTCGGCAATATCGGCAGGGTGAGTCTCCTCCGAGTTCTGAGTTGGAAGACCGGCTCCGATCAAGGTATGCAAGCTCACCTGCTCAGGGTATGTGTAAAAACATTGCGGAAAAGTCCAAACTTGACAAGCCGCTTCTCATCTACAACCGCACCACCAAGCGGGCCACGGAACTGAGCCAGAGCCTGCCCGCTGGCAAGACAAAGGTTGTCGAGTCACTCGGAGACGCCATTGCCGAGGCCGACATCATCTTCACGTGCGTTGCCAACGATCAAGCGGTGGAGGAGATATTCGCAACCGCAGCGCAGCAGAAACTTGAGGGGAAAGTCTTTGTGGAATGCTCAACCATTGCTCCCGGTGCTTCAGAAGCAGCTGCAAAGGCGGTGCTGGACAAGGGCGCGGAGTTCATCTGTGCGCCTGTGTTTGGAGCACCTGCCATGGTAGCTGCTGGCAATGCGACCTTGGTGCTTGCCGGGCCCAAGGCTTCGATTGAGAAGATCCGTCCCTATATTGATGCCATGGCAGCTCGCGAGATCAATATGGCCGATGAGCCGTACCGCAAGGCTTCGACGCTGAAGGTGCTGGGCAACACCGTCATTTTGGGTATGGTCGAGCAGCTGGCCGAGACATATGTGGCCGCCGAGAAGAGCGGACTCGGGACTGGCTATATGAAGCAATTCGTCGACGCCATGTTCGGTGGCAGCCCATACCCCGCGTACTCGGAGCGGATGTTGAAAGGTGACTATTACAAGAGGGAGGAGCCGCTCTTCGCCGTTGATCTGGCGAGAAAAGACGCTGGTCACGCGATGGCTATTGCCCAAGCTGCAGGCACACGACTGCCGAATATCGAAAATGCCGATAGACACCTACAGATTGTCAAAGAGCACGTAGGGCCGTCTGGCGACATGGCAGGCATATATGGAGCCGTAAGAAAGGAAGCTGGTCTAAAGTACGAGAACGACTCTTAAGCAAGGGCCTCGAAATATGCTAGGACCAAATGTCAGACGTCGCCAGGTTGTAGATTATTCCAGACCATGGCGAGAAAATTCTAAAACCCATGAAGCATTGTTAACAGATTAAATTTGATTTAGTGACATAGCCTCAACTGGGTACGCATTGCAGCTACACGAAGTATCATAGGTAGCGTCAATAACTTGAGCGGAGGATCAGGTGGTAAGTCATGACTAAGCAGCGACCATCGAGGAGCTGCCGGCTGGTGCACTGCGCCGACAGCTGCACCCACAACTGACGTCCAGGCTCTCTTACCTACCTAGCTCAGCCTTCTCGACGAGACAGAAGCAATCGACGAAGCAGCACGACAGCACCAACGCGAAACCCGGCATACCTGTACATTCCCATACCTCACCTTCTTCCAAATAGAGTTGCAAAATGGCGCAAGGGTTCGTTTCCATAAAAACGTATGCCCCGACAACCGAAGTGTTGACACAAAAACCATAGGTATAGCATCTTCGTCGGCCTCGTCATCGTCGTCGCGATGGGCGCTGGCGCATGGTTCCTGTCTCCCAAGGGCGACACCCAGATGTATGTCACCCTTACTTAAAGAAAATACTGCGATGGATGATTCCATCATGTCGTCCTTGCGACACAGCTGACATCTTCAACAGCATCTGGAGGTCCTCCCTCCTCCTTGCCCTCGCATGCTGCTACCTCATGTGGGCCATCACGTTCCTCGCCCAACTCCACCCTTTGATCGAACCCAAACGCAGCAACCTCCGAGAGAGTGCCGTGCACCATTAACGACGTCTTTGAGGTGATGACGGATGGCGGGAGAGGAAACGCGATGGGCTACCGATGTACTATTATCGATTTTACACAACTGCAACTTCATAAGGACGGCGTTAAGGGGTTTGCTGAGGTTTTGCCAAAGAACGGCGTGTGAATGGTTGTTGGCAACCGTCGCCTCGCAAACATAGCTCAAGTGCCGATGGATGATGTCAGTCCGCTGGCTATGAGGATTGCGGCCGGACTAGGTATACACCTGAAATGGCGAGACGGCTAGCTATGCAACATCAATTCACGCAATACCGAGTGGTACATGTTACATATTCATCTCGTTTGTCTGGCTTTTGCAGCTACATACTGCCCATTATCCTGCGGCTAGATCACTGGCCCATTCCCTAACGTACATCAACAGAGCCCAAAGGGCTTTGCCATCTGCGGCAATGCTGGTTTCTCCAATGGAATCAACGCCGTCTAGCCCGGCAGCCCAGAGAATGCTGCGTCCTACGGTCCACCGGGCCAGAGCTCCCATCGTAGCTAGGAAGGTGGCAACTCCGTAGCCGCAATCCAGCAGGATACGGAGGGCTTCGACGTTGTTTGCTACGACAGCCCACCCCAGCGATCGAGCCGCAGCTGGGACATCGTACTGCCATATGACCATGAGGATCGGGAATAGCTTAGTCGAAGACGAGACAAGGAGTGCGGTCGAGACTGAATTTGGACGCGAGTATCGGGGTAAAATGTTGAAAAAGTTCAGCGGAGACAACTTGGACGAGGTCATGAAGCGAATGCTCATATGGAAGGCAAGTGTCGACAAAGCGCAAAGGATTACTGTCGGAGCATTAGTTCTTCGTCCGAGATGCCCCCTTATGTCTCTTCAAAATACGTACGGAAGAAGAAATATTGGGACACAATAGACTGCTGTGCCAAGCTGCCCAGGTTGGCACCCTCGCCCCGGGCAGAGATGGGCACCGTCTGCTTCTCAATGCGCGCCCATGTCAAGTACACGTCGAATAGCAACAATAGGATGCCGAGTCGTACAATGGATGACTACGCATAAAATACCATCAGCGAAGGTCCAGTGAGCAAAGAGGTGGTGCGCGTTTCCATGACTTACGTCAAAACGGTCGTCGTCCTTCATTAAGGTATTGTGCAACAGGTGACGATAGACCTGGGGTTTGATCAGGACGAGATCGATGAACAGCACTACGAAATCGTGCTCGACATATTTGTCGCAAAAGTGACCGCAATTCCTGCATACGGTCAGACGAATGTTGTGGCCACTCGACTTGTCGTCAGCGTTGGAATATTTGGTCCATAGTGTCTTGACCGGATGGCGGCACTCGATACAAATCGGCATCGGAAACTAGGGTCAGGGTCGAAAGACGTCGCAAAGTGATTGATCGTTTGGCATGTGTAATTACGGGACCGATCGTTATTTGCGGCTGAATCTTCTTCGAAGGCGTGCAACTCTGATGAACGGCGATTGCAACGCGTGGCATCGTTGTGACCGTCTGCACTGGAGCTTTCTGCGCTGCGCCAGAATCTGGATTCTAGCTTCGTACTTGGAGTCCTTGGACATGGGGGGAAACGGTACCTGTCGCGACCGCAAGCTTGAGCAAAGTGGTTATTGAGTGGGGCCGCTGGGTGCCGGGCGGAGATTCGAGTCGGATTAGTGGGGTCACTCAGCACGGTTCATGTCCACACCTGCCGGAGGGGCAAGAGGGCCGAATACTGGTAGAACGTGACTCTCCCTCGGGTCTCTCCAACAGGTCTGAAAGTCATGTCCCCTTCCCCATTGCCCATCCCAACCTCGCTGGGAACTCAAGTCCGTAGGCCGCTAACTCGGGTCCTCAAACAACACCTGTTCTGTCTCCACTATAAGGACCGCTAATCATTTCAGTACGATAGGGGAGCCATAAGAAGTCCTCGGTACCTTACCTACCTTACCTTGAGGTACTCCGTACCTTCCAGAGCGTTGAAGTCCCTTGGCTTGAGTTGCCTTTGGCCAAGGGTCCCTTCAAGTCCTTGGCAAATTCCGACCCACATACGTCGACGGGCCCCAATGCAACCCGCCGCCTCAAGTAATGGGAGGACACTTAACCCAGTGGAGAGGTGCCCAAATCGCGTACGCTCCCGCTGCCACACCCACGGTCGCCATCCTGCCTGCCACAGCTTCCCGCTGCTGCTTGTCACTGCTTGCTTGCTGCTGCTGCATACGCTAAAGAAAAGGTACACCACCACGGTTCCAATTGTCCATTCATTCGGCCATCTTACATCACCCCCATCCATTCATTCCTCTCTCGACCACCGAGGACTACACTTGCTCCTCCCTTGGCCTCAGCTGCCCATTCTTCGAGAAACCCGCGAGAGCGACACTCTGACATCCCCTGTGAACCTAATCCGCCTTGACCGAAACGCATACTTTATCGCCCGCTCTCTCGATCTCCCTACCGCTCTCAATCCTCTGTGCTTCCTATTCCTAATCCGAAGTCGCCCACGGCGCCGCCGACGCCGACCCTGATCGTCTACTACCTTACTTCAAGCGACCGAACGCTGTCGATGATAGAAGCCACGCGCTGATGCCCTCCCTTTCAAGTGCCTACCACCTAAGCGACAAGGTGGGCGGCCTTGCTCTATCATGGCAGATTCCCTAAACCCGGCTGGGTCGACATCACACATGTCTTCTTCGGCCCTCATGCCAGCACGTCATGATGCCGAAGCCCGCCCACGCAACCGACGCCTCATCAGCACTGTTGAGGATTCTTCCACGGCCGGAGGGCCTTTGGATAGGCTTTCGGCTTCATTCTCCGCCTTGCGTTTACCAAGCCGCGAGCCAAGCCCCATGCCTTCCGGCCACTTATCCCGTGATACCTCCAAATCTGGTGCTCGAACTGCATCTGTTGCCAACCGTCGAAACAATACCGCACCCAACTCGGCCAGTTTCCTCGATACCACATGGTCGCAAGGCTGGGCTTCCATCCAGGGGCTGGCTTCATCCCTCCTGTCTGGCGGAAGTGTCCACGACGCGGGATACGAGTCAGATCACAGGGAAGGGAGACGGACGAACATCAATCCTTTGAAAAGGGATTACTCTACCCCGCCACGGAAGGCTCCCAAAGACTGGGGTCCTGCACCGCCGTCCAGTACTAGGCCTGCTCACCAGGACATTGCGGCAGGCTCTCTTGCGGAAAGAGATGCTGCCCTCAAGGCAGCCCGGACAGCGAGCGTTTTGGAAAGTCATGACGGAGTTAACGGGGGTCTCGATGTGTTTGGCAAGTATAAGAAGAGAAACTCGGACGAGATCACCAGGGACACTCCACAAGAGGAAGAGATCCAAGACCAACTGGTGTATATACACCATGTGCAACCAACTGACACCTATGCCGGCATAGTGCTCAAGTACAGGTGCCGTGAAGACGCATTCAGGAAGGCGAACGGCCTGTGGTCTAGAGACATACTGGTGCGCAAGTGGCTTGCCATACCAGTAGATGCATGCGAAGTCAAGGGTCGCCCTTGCGAACCGCCTTCGCACGAGGGGCAAAATGTCGACTTGCTCGCTCCAACACCGGAACCTCGAAGCGCTCATGGATGGGGCAAAGCGAGCCCGACGCAGCCGCAGCCGCAGCCGCAGCCAGTCGACTTTTTCAGTCTGCCGGTCCTCAATGGCTCAGCGTCTCGACTCTCCAACAACGAAAACCACGAAGATCCTCCCTGGTCTCACGTTCGATGGGTCACACTGGACTCTGTTCCTAAACCAGTTGAGATTGCCCGCGTGTCGAGCAAAACGATTGGGTACTTCCCGCCACGAAGGAAGAAGAGCCTCCGAAGCACCTCGAGTATATCCACGCCGAGACACTCTCTCGATGCTGCAGCAATAACAGCTGGACTCACAGAAAGTCCTGAACAAGTCGGCAGGCCATCATCGCGACGCCAAAGCAATTTGAGCAGTAGGCCCAACTTGCCCGGCACGCCGGGGCGATCCACTCCGGCGTCCTCGAGGAGCAGGATGGGCAGTGATGCGGGTGATACGCGGCCAGCATGGATGAGGAGGCCCGGTGGTGTAGGCTCTTTGGGGCGAAGTGTACGAGCACCTGGTCCGGAGAAAGATTACCTGAACTCTTGGGCGAAGAAACACCTCCCTGGTATCGCCATCGATGAGTCGCTTCCATCAATTTCCGTCATGGGTTCTGAGACTGCAAATTTTGGATTCCGACCGGGTTCTAGCAGCGGCATTGTGGAAAGTCCTTATGACGAGGGACAAGATTTGTTGGCGACGTCCCGACAAGGCTCAGGCCTGGACCGCGCAGCAGCATCGGTAGAGACATGGCTTCGAGGCGCATTCGCAAAATCTCCGGGCACACCCATCCTGGGAACCCGTGGCCGTCAAGCAGACGATCTGGATCTCATCGAGTTGACCGACACAAACAGCGATGATGGAAGGTTGCCCATCCCAGCAGGCAGCGGGGTGACCAATACAGGCTTGCTTGACGCTGCACCAATGATGGTCGGCTCGACTGGGAGGAGCGATGGAGAAGGTTCCGTTAGAGGACGAGGCTTGAGTAACAACGGAGCTGCAGCAAAGGGCAAAAAGTCGGACTAGAGCCCGCCCAAAGCAAGTCTACCTTCCTATGGAAGCGAACGACTTGGGAACTGGGGACTATACATGAGAGTTGCTTTTTCCAATACTGCCAATTCCTTAAACAAAGACTCAGCAGGAGCGCACCTCACGATCCAATTTTCAAGGAACAAAATGCCCACAAGGTGTAGGAGCGGTGTGCAGGTGCCGGATTTATGTACAGTGTTCGCGCATTAAACAGGCGTTAGCGGGCATTAATGGGAGGGGAGGGGGTTAGAAGGGAAGATGTTGCGTGGCCGGTAAGCTGTCGTTCAGCTTCCATCCGAATGGGGACGCGTGTAGCCTACCTGAGACCACCCATACCACCACCCTCAACCCCCCCCCCCCTTTTTTTTTATTTGGTAACTTGTTTACAATTTTTATATTCAAACATTTAGACTTGGGAGCACATTGGTTGCGTCTTTCTACAGTACAAGAGTGGGTTGTGGCCCAGGCTTGGGACATGCAATCGAGGATTGTCGCTTACGTTCGTTTGGACGAGGAGGGAAACTGAAGGGAGATTTGTGGCAAGGAAACGAATCTCGACGCTTCTAAATTCCAATCTTTGGCTTTGATTATATAGCATCATTCAAGCCCAGCCAGCTTTCAATACCACAACGCTTGAATTACGAGATACAGTTCTCTCGCTTACTCAACTGTTGCCTCACATTGGAATACTTGTATGCATTTCATAGGTCCATCGCTCAGGAATGTCCGGTATGATATTTCTCTCGCAATTGCAAGTAATAAATACGAAGCTCCCGTGACGGGATGGTATCATTTCGCGATACATCCGCGATGCACCTTCCGTCAATGTCGCTAGTTAACTTTTGTTGTAGATACTTTAGAGACGGCTGATAGAATTCGCGCAAAATCATCCTACTGCCTTCTCTACTGAGGCCCCAAACCCAGGTCGAGATTCATGCTAGCCAGGTCGCCGTTATTAATGCCGAAAAATTGGAACCTGAACACGATAACGTCAGCTCACTGCGGTGTCCTCGTTGCTCAACCGTGGCGTCTGCTTACCAATCTTCAACATTGAGCGTGTTTGGGACAGGTTGCCCTTGAGCAGATCCTGTGCTCCAGCTGTCACTTGGGCTTTGACCATCCGGCATCAATCCGTCAAAATTCGCCGTCCAGAGATTGCTGTTGAGACCGTTATTGTTGTTGGAGGTCTGCCCTTGACCATGTGACTGTTGTTGCTGCTGTGGTTGCTGCTGTTGAAAACCTTGCATGCCGGATCCAAGGACATTCGCGCCTTGCGAAGGGCTTCCGCTCAACCCTGTTTTATTAGTGCCTCGTGGCTGGAACTGGGTATTTTGCGCCGGTAGACCACTTTGCATGTTAGTGTTCTGCAGTTGCGCCATGAGGCCTGCGTCTATGCCTTGTTGATTCGGTAGCGGAGGCGACATGTGTGGAAACGCCGGCATACTTGCGCTATCTGGGAAAAGCTGATCGGGTTGGAAATTTTCCCACAAGGACTGAGAAATATTGGGTGAATTGCGCGTAACAAGGTAGAGGTCTGGCGGCGTGGCCGGCACAGAGAATGAAGGGTTGAAGGGTGTAGCTGGCCTGGTCTGCGGCCTAGAAGAGGTTCCGCCCATGAACGTGTCTGCGTTCTGTCTCGCATTGGGTGATGTGATAGGCGGTGGCATCGTCTGCTGATTTGGACCACCGTCGCCCTTCATGTGGCTGGGGGTCTGTGGGCGTGATCTTTCGTAGGACTCCTGAGGCGTTGGAGTGTTGACGCTGAAGTCGATCGCCATGTCATCGTACTTCCTCTTAGCGACGTCCTGGGGCCGCTGTTGCTGCTCGAGCTGCGCCAACGCCTGCTGTGCTTTCCTATGCCTCTTGCCCGCAGCCTTCTGCAATCGTTCCTCAAGAACTTTGTTTCCTATGATGGACTCAAACAAGGTGTATACCATCTTTCCTACCAGCCAAACTCGGGACACTTCCTTGAGGGCCTGCATGCATGTTCGTAACCTGTCCTGGGTCACCTGCTGGATCGATGGGACCGGTGACCTCATTTGGTACACGTGCATGATGAGTGCTGAGAATAAGCTGTACACGACAAAAGCCGGACAAAATCGAAGTTCGCCGTGAGCTGCCAAGTTCTCAATGATGGAGGTAATCATAGCCGCGGCTTGAAATGCGATGTTTCGTGAGGGATAGGGAGAATCGTCAGGAAAACGACTGCCTCCATTCGGTGGCATGTGAGCCCTGTGTAAAAGGCACAGTGTCGTGTAATAATTCGAGTGCAGCAGGGCTGACCAGAAGTGATGCCGAGCAACCTCCCAGTACACGATCTTTGGACAGTTTTGAAGCCAGTCCGCGAGAGCCATGTCGCTGTGTGTCAAGTCGATAGCGTTTCGCTGCCGACCTTTGGAGGCTACTGAGTACTGCTGGGACAGCACCAGACCCATGATTTCGCAGAGTTTGACGTACTGCATGAAAAATTGTACGTGTATGGGGTCGGGGGGATACTCGCTGTTACGATCGCCATCATCCTCGATGAAGTCATCCTCTGTGAGCATTTCAACGTCGGAATCATCGAGGTTGATGTGGACTGGTCGGCCGAGAGCGACGGCAACAGACCTATCTCGTGTGAACAGAGTCCACCAGATTCTTTTCCATAGTCTCTTGTCGGAGCGGCTGAGTTGTGACTGCTCAACACTTCGATGCATTCCAGAACCCTGAGCAACGATGGTGGCGACTCGACTCCAATAGAAAACGTTCTTGGTGACATCTTCCGGCCCTTCCCAGTACCAACCCATTAACAGTAATGACTGCACAATGGTAACCCGATCGTCCTCATAGTTGGCATCGTATAGGGCCTTCGCTCTCTTGTAGAAGGTCAGGGCAGCGGGCGTCGTCGAGCCGTTGGCATCCATTAGTTGCGGGTTCGTGCAGACTCTTGAGCCGGCCAGCAGCACAGCCTGCAAAAGCAAAAGGGACGGGGGGTTCTTGGGATCACGGTATTGTCGCATGAAGCGGGTCCGGTTAATGACCGGAACGATCGGATGAATCCATTTGAAGTAGGAGTCGATGAGCTCATCGCATAGCGACCTCGGTGGTAGTAGGAAGGCACCGCGCTGGTGCAGGATATCGATTTCGACATTGTCCAGCTCGGTCAGTCGGGCTCTGGAACCCCTGACATTTTCGGGTAGAGGGTAGTGGACAACGTCTGACGAGCCTTGTCGATCGTGTACGAGCAACGTCAGATTGGACGACTCTCCAAGATACGCAACCCTGCCGGCATCTGTTATTGGGGCTCTCGTGAACTTGGGTTTCATCACCAGGTTGAGATAAGTGCCACTGTCAACCTCCTCCTTTCGGGCTTGCGACTCGGTGTAGGTGGACGACGGCGTGCCATCCGTGGTGTGATAAACAGCGGGGGTCCGCGGCGGGAAAGTCCCAGGCCCTGGGGCAGGCACACTGGGAGCTCTCGGTGAACGATCATCGACATTGTCTCCTTTCTCGCTGGAGCACACCTCAGTTAGCCCATGATTGAGAGCCTGTGGAAACGGCGAAGCTGAGGCAGACCTGTCCGAGTCCTTGTTCGTTCCGGCATTGGTAGTCTTCTTGCGCTTAGGGGTCGGAATGCGACATTCTATCTGGAAGGCGACGCAGTTCGTGCAAGGAACGCCGAGGCTCGCGGCGTCGCATCGTACCTGAAGCAGATATTAGAATAAGAGGTTCGGCGAAGAGAGTCGATAGGATAAAAGTGCAAATGAAAATCGGTTGCTAGTGGGAGGTGGCCGTATCGAAGTGTAGTCGCCCCACGAAAGAGGACACAATTAGAGAAGAAGACTATTCGTACCTTGCGGGCGTGGCATGTCTGTACAATACAGAGTCACCTATTAGCTTTGATTCAGATAAAGAAGGGTCTACAAGAGGTGGGCGTGAGATCTCGCAGTGCCGCAGTGCACCAGTAGAGCGCAACGCGGCGCCGCGGCGCGGGCAGCGATACCTCGGCACAAAGTGGGCAGAGGGGCCACGGAATGGCGGGCGCGACAAAACACAAAGGTGGGAGACTACGTACCTCGCAAGCTCTAGAAGCTCGTTGCCTGTTCGATTCAACAATAAATTAGCACACAGGCTGTACCCGCCATTGATTGGAAGATAGCTACGGAGAGAAATCAACAGAAGGGAGGTTGGTGGTGAGGAACGAACCTGCGAAAACTCAAGTGGTTCGCCGCTGCGGCGGCGGCGGCGGCAGCAGCAGCAGCAGAGGCAGCAGAGCTACCTTGGGTGTTGGGACTCGTACCAGCGGGATTGGAAGACGTTCCTTGGGCCTGCGATGGCGACTCGGACTTTTGTGGTGACTGATGCTGATTTTGTTGCTGCTGTTGCTGCTGCTGAGCCGAAAGGTCGGTCGAAGACATATCGACATCCATAGGGAACGGTGGAGCGTGAGCTGCGACGGAGTCGTGAAGGTAATGTTGAAGAGACTCGTCGATGAATTTCTCCGGTCGACTAGTAATAGGAGGAGGGCCAGTGGGAGGGAACAGGTGTGGCAGCGGCCGAGTCACTGGCTCTGGTGGCCCAGGCGCAACAACGTCTGGCTCTGGCTCTGGCTCTGGCTCTGGCAGTGCTGGTGCTAGTATCGGTGCTGGTGCTGGTGCCGGCGTTGGTGTTGGTGCCGGTGTTGGTACTGGTACTGGGACTGGGATTGACGGAGGCAGCGGAGCCTGGTGATTATGGTGGTAGTGGTGGTGGCTGGTCTGGCCGGCTGGGTACGGGGAGTGGGAGTGGTGTTGGTGGTGGTGGCCCTGTTGCTGACGCTGGTAAGGCTTCTGGTACTTCTTCTGGTACTTCTGATGTGCGCGAGTATTGTTCAGGTGGCGTGGGTGCGGGTACGTGTGCAGGTGCGGATGCGGACGCGGGTGGAGGGGGGGTGAGGTGAGCGACAAGGAGTGGGAGCGGGAATGGGCGTGGGAGTGGTCAAGCGGTGTTTCCCCTGATGCCGGTGCTGCTGATGGGAAGAGGATGGACCGGCGGGACGTGGAACTGGAGGCGGTGGAGCTGCTAGTGCCGGTGCTGCTGGGGCTGGAGATTGATGAGATGGAATTCGGAAAGTGCACGTCTGCCGACGCTCCTGCTGCTCCCGCTGTTGGTGATGCTGTTGCTAATGCGGACCGTCCCAAAGAAGTAAAAGATGGATCGCCAGCAAGTCCGGAACCTACAGGTAGGTGCAATGCAAACGTGGGAACTATTACTCCTGCTCCTTCGGATATTCCTCCTCCTTCACTTATATCCGCTCCTCCCGTAGCAAACAACTGATGTTGCTCTGGCGGCTCTTGGTGGAATGGGAAGAGCACTGACGTTGGATTGGTCTCGCCTTGTTGCCGCGGTCCGGCAATGGCGTTGTAATTGTTCTCTGTCAGGATCCCAGATTCGGCCGCGTCGACAAACTGAGCCGCTGGAAGGTCAATGTCACGGTCGATACCGAGGTCAAGGCTGAAGGTCAAGTTCAGGTCCAGGTCGCGGCTGACGTGATGGTCGAGGCTGTGCTTTCTGACCTCAACGTCTGTGTCTTTGCTCAACGCTGAAGGGCTGGCTCCCTGTTTTTCTCGTTCAGATCCAAAGTAGTTTCGCTGCGACAGTGGTACGGATACGCTTTGTTGATAATGATAATGCTGATGGGTTTCTTGCTGGGTTTCCTGCTGCTGCTTCAATAGCACAACTCCGGGGAACTCAATGTCACCGTCCTCGTCAAGATTCGGCACACTTGGCCA
Organism: Colletotrichum orchidophilum; assembly: GCF_001831195.1. Lineage (NCBI taxonomy): Eukaryota > Fungi > Ascomycota > Sordariomycetes > Glomerellales > Glomerellaceae > Colletotrichum > Colletotrichum orchidophilum. The sequence goes on along the minus strand of NW_019173164.1, from coordinate 8,486 downwards.
CGGGACCACAGCCATTCAACTTTGCTCACAGGAGATGGCTGATCTCCTGCTCTCGGATGGAAGGTTCTCCTTTGGCTGGCGGCTGGCGTGTATTGCTGTCGTGTAACTCGGATAATTAGCTACCGCGTACAAGGTGGTGTTTTCTTTGCGCAGGAGGAATTTCGACTGCCTGGGCAGAAGCCAGCATGTTCTGCAAATACAGATATGAAAAGACGACGGTCGATGGCACTGTAGTTCAACGGCAAGTACAAGGACCGTCGTGGGTCGCATACCTTCAAGTAACCTACAACATGGCATACCGCGAACGAGGTCCCTACAGACCTAGAGCTGCTGTCATGTATGCTGCTCAAGATCCCTGTTTTCCTGCCGAGATACCCTGGTGTTTTTTTTGTGGACGCTTTTTCTTGGTCTGATGGTTGAACAGAGTTGCCGCCTGTAGGTTTGAGGTCGGCCGATGACGGGATATTAGAGATCAGGATCAGAAACCAAGTCGTGTCCACCCAGATGCCCGCTGCATATGCCGATTTGCCGCTGCTTGCGTTCCTTCTTGAGCGGCCCCTCTTACCATCACTAAGCTATTCACCAGCCAGCATAGACAGAAAAGGCAGTCAGCTTTAGCTTTAGCAGTATCGAGCCCTTGGCGTTTCTACCGCTTGCTGTCGCCTGCTCCCGGGTTCAACGTTGCATGCGACCCACTATTATGGTATGCACTGCACTCTCTCAACGTTCACTCGCTGCTTCTCGATGTCTCGCAATCGGCTCCCGTGTAAGTAAGGTAAGCTCGCCTGCCCTTGTCCCGGGACGATCTGCCTTGTACCATGAGCAAAAGGAAGAGTCGAAATTTGAAAGGCCCAATCGCACCGAGGGAGGTCAGGCCAGTCATCTGGTCCCAGCTTCGTTTTCTTTCAGATATCGGATCCAGTTGAGGCTCGACTTGTCCAACTAAAGCCGCAGCGGGTCCTAAAACAGGCGTTATTTTGCGTTTCGTTCCTGGTGATCCGCAGCTATGCTTGCTTTTGAGGCTTGGGTGTTTTGCGCCGCGACAAGATACGCGTGAACGGGAGCGAGCATCGTCTATTATAGACAACAGAGACGATAACTAGAGTCTGGAAGAAAGGATCCGGCTACGTGAGCTGACACCAATACCAAGCCCCCAGGTACAACGCAAAAAAGAATCACATCATGCCCGTCCTTAGCATGTAGTTTCTACGTGACCAACGCCAGGTTTCGCCTCTGACGCCGCCAATGGTTAGCTTGGTGGTTCCCTTGGCTCTTGACGCCGAGATTATGGTCCCGTGGGTGAGTGTGGCAGCCTCGAGGAAGTGTACCCCAGGCCGATGGAATAAGAAGCCACAAACGTTTACGGGGCAAGCATGTGAGACTTTTCAACGGTGCAGCCGCTCCCCCGCCAGCGTCTTGGCTCCGGCTTCTAGCGAAGACGGAGTGATCGTGTGCCATGGCCCGCCCATGATGTAGGTACGTAGGGTACCTCGGGTATGTGCAGAATTGAGGTATCAAGTGTGACGGGAAGCTAGCCTGCGTAGCCCATGAGGCAGCCGGACATGAAGCAGTATTTGTTGCCGCAGGTGGCAGTGATTCAGAATCCAACCCACGCCACAGGTTGAAAAAGTCATGCGCTACTTCGTGTTGGGAATCAGAGACTGACGAGTGAACCCACTCGTTCCGCTCCTCCCCGGCCATCCATCTCACATTTGTTCTTTTTGATGCCCTTTTCGAACCGGTAGGTATGGGTATGGGTATGGGTGAGGGTGAGGCTGGGCGCAACCCGCTAGATCTGGGGTAAAGAGATGGAATTGGACATGGTGGACGGGGAATGGACTCCTAAGGGTGCGGGTTGCGGTTGCAGACCCAGGCTCCAAGGCAGGGAAGGGCAAGGGCCAGGCGCAGGCCCGTAACTTAAGGGGCGGGGTGCAGGCTGGGCGCGCGCGCAGATGCAGGTAAGGAGCAGGATCGGTGCGGTGCGGTACGAAGTAGGTACGGTGATCGAGTGGTGGTGATGTGCTCCTGCTTCTGCTTTGGGAGGGCCGCTGTGGTCGCTGTGGTCATCGCGGTACGTCGCGGCACGTCGCGGTAAGGGTATGGATCGGGGGTGTGCTCCGAAACGGTCTGGTCCGCGCATGCATTACTTCTTTAGGCAAGGACCACGCTGTGTGTCTCCGAGTGGATATCTGCTGCCTCCAGGCTCCCTGAGGGGCTCAGAATGCTGCCGAGAAAAGCATATGATCACGACCTCAACTACTGTACATGGCCACGCTGCTCTATGTGCGTCTAGTGTCAATCATGCAGCAGCGCAGCAGCAGCCACAAACTTGAGAGTGCGTGGGTGCTCACTCTCCTGTCTGCACCGTCCAACCTCTCCATGATCGCTCGAAATCGGGAGGGGATGGGGGGGGAGGGACATGGATTGGCTCTGGTCTCGCCGGGCACTTCCGATTGCTGGGCAGCGTTTCCCTGGCCATGGCAAGGGTACCGGCGCATGCGGCAGCACCACCACCATCACCACAACTTGGTAAAATATCCAGAAATTGCCATGGCGATATGCTTAAGTGGTGAAATTGAGAGATGGCGCGGCGCACGGCACTTTTCCAGGGGTGGAAGCACTGACGTTGCGACAGAGTCGATTAGTTGAACTGCTCATCAAGATTTCCGCGCGCGGAACCCGAGCAATGGATGGCACGATGGCGACTGGGATACTAGCTGTAAAGCAATGTGCCGCTAGTGTACCTCCACATGGTAACTAGTACGAGACAGGACTTTTCTCTCTCCATGTGCGAGGGCCTGTCTGTAGGTGCGTGTGTGTGTTGCACAGCCGGTGACAAATGCTTCTGCCAAAGTTGGCTTCGAGACGCCACAAACTCTCCAAGACGAGGCCCTGTGAGGACGGAACCGTTACTGATGCTGTCTTGAGATGACTTCGATCCACCATCGTCGGAGGAACGGCGACTGAACAGTCCCCGCGCTGTTTACCGGTTTGGCGTGTTGATTTAGAGATGCAGCTTCGCCCGTGGGCTACCTACCGTCACATCCCGATGTATCAACGTGCGCGTTACAAAATCGATATTCCTCTTCCTCGAGCATGCTTCTTGAAGGCTGCCAACCCAGAGTGCATTGAGCCCTTGAATCTCTACCGAGTGCAGAAATGACTACAGTTCTCTAGTAGTAAAACATCCAGGCTCTTGCCTCGACACCTGGTCCTGACGTCTACTGCCCTTCCCCAACTTTCATTGCCCGATATATTCCCCGCCTGCTTCAAATTGATACTGTTGTCTACCTAACACTAGTGTACACCTGTCTTCCTCCCCGCCCGACCACCCCCCACCCTTGCAGAATCGCGGGTCCGGCTTTCTCGGCAGGCAAGAGAAAAGCCATGTCCAACTAGCCCGGTGTAGGTAGTACATCCACCGCATTCTCCGATCCTGTAACTTGGCGAAAGTAACCTGTATGGATATATATTATAGGACAGAACAAGACATGTCCAAGGTTGCTACCACATCATACATGCACGAATGAAACGCCCAGCCAAGGAACTAACGTCCAGCATTTGATATCTTCAATCACAAAACTAGGGGCTGGTTGGGTTGCTACGTCTCTACTTCCCCGCATTATGTCCCCGGGTCCTCTCTTAGATCACTCAACTCCAGGCAGATCACCATGCTAGTCTGTTGTAAATTCTGTCATCGCGCGGTTCCTTGCATGGCAGATGGCCGTAGCTCCCCGACCCCCGTCCGCATTGTTCCCTTTCCTCCTGTCCTCTCCTAGCGAACGGGATCAGCTCAATAAAATTCTCACCGCGCTTCCCGTCCCCCTACGGCCAACAGTATATCCCGGAGCAGCCCTTTGGATCACCGGGGATTCACAGGTTTAAATATAACACAATCTCTGTCTAGACAATGCCGAGGCAAAGTAATGTCTGGAGACGGGGGCTTGAGCCGAAATCTCGTCATCGGCAAGAACCACGTATCTGAAGCCAAGCGCTCTGCCCGGACATGATAGGGTGGTGTATAAGGATGTCACCAGCATTCAAGTCGGTCAACGGACGGCACGTAAAAATGGCGATTTGTAGATACAGCTTGCCAAGCTCATCCCGGGTCTTACCGGTGTCTGCAACGTCCAGGATATCCTGCGGGTTGTTTCCATACATATGAACCCATCCCAATCCGGTTATCACCAGGCCTTACAGTAAACTAGTGTTTGATGCCATCATATGTACATTATCCTCAGTCTAATTAAAACTGTGTTCCGCTTTAGCTTTCAAACAGCAAACTATGTCTTACCGTTGGCAGTTGTGCCTTCGGTGGAACTAGACACCAACGTTCCGTTCTGCCCGAGCCTTGGTCGAGACTCCTCAACCTCGGTGCCACTAATGAATGCAGCGCTGACACCCTCTAGAAGCGCCACGAAGACGCACAGTAGACTTGCTATGACAAAATGGCTAATGGTCGAGCCGATCTCCAGCCAAGAGCCCTCGTCCTTCACCACCCAGAAGAAGTATAGTGTGAGGACATCGCTGATAGCCATCACAACCATGAAGAGAGAAGAAGGCGCCACGCCAAGTCTGACATTGAGGATTCCAAGATTCGCCGAAATGAGAGCGAAAGGAATCATGAGCTTGACAACGAGTAGTGCTCCCTGTGAGAACGGATCGAAGATGGGGATCAGGCGATACACGCTGTCCAGGCTAAAGGACGAAACGGAAGCCACATTTCCGGTACTGAAGAAGGCTGATTGCAGCAAAACGAAGAAGAACAACGAGACTCGGGCGTCGGCGAGAGTCAAGGCCCTGAAAGCCGATGTGGACCACTCCTGTGGGCTATTGGTAGTGTCATTCGATAGGTAGCGTCGTTCCCCTTCAGTGCCCTTGCTGAACACGAATACACGATGTTCCAGACCAACCCAGGCGACCAACAAAATACTGAAAGCCACGTAAAAGAGGCCTTCGTAAGAGATGGTCAAAATTACGAAAGTTGGGGCACAGGTCAAAAACATGGTCATCAGGCTATGCTTGTAGTGGTTATTGGGTTGCAGACGCTGAGCCAACGGCATAAGCAGCGAAATGGCTGCATAGGTGGTTAGTAACGCCGGTAAGCTGTCCTATCCTTTAAGACTTACCCAGAACAAGCCAGCCTACGACTTGATTGCCCCGAGGCAAACCCGCCTTGGCCTGGAGAGAAACGGCGCTGGATCGAGTAACTACGATTGCGAGCAAAATCAAGCCGATCTACAAGTCTTCTTGTTAGCCTGTTCTCTTCTAGCCCTTCAACTTGAGAAAAGTTACTCACCTGGACACCGGTCAGAGCCCTGGATATTGGCAGAGCTGGCCTTGCCAAAAGTCTGTCCTCCCAGATAAGATATGCTAAACCAATGGCGGCCATGACGATTCCACCGGCCACACTGCCATACGTCAGTACGTTACAGTTTTCTCTCTCTCTCTCTTTTTTTTTTTTTTTTTTCCTTTTTGGAATGGCATGTGTTGGACGTACATTAGAGAGATGTCCTCGGACTTCATAGCTGGTAGTAATGTGAACAAGCTCATGACCAAGCAGGAGAAGAACCAGACGACAGACAACAGAGAGTTCAACTGAAGAAATCTCAAGCCATATGTCATTGGCCAAAAAGCCGCGAGAACGTAGATGACGGTAAGAACTTCGCGATGAATATATCCTAGGGCCTGTGTGCCTGGTTTAGCATTGTCCACCAGCCAGAAGAAGTGTATCTCACCAGAGACACGATAATGCCTATGTAAGCCATTAGGTTCACTAGAAAGGAAAACACACTCGCTCCGGTCTTGATGTGCCCGAAAAGAACCTTCCGTCCTGCAATGAGAGAGTTGCGTCTGGCCCAGACTTCCTCCCAGAAGACGACGGGGAAGAAGCCATAGGCATAATAAGTGATCGGAGACTTGGAAATGATGAAGGATGCGTACAGCGCTGCGAGGACAGATGTGAATGCCGACGTGCCCCAAGTCGTTCGGGAGGGAGGCTGGCTGCCACGCAGAACATGCAGATCAACGACAACCGTCAGTGCGAACGCCATCCAGCCAAGGTACCCAATTGTGACCAGAGTGCGGAGGAACAGCCAGTCATAAGTCTGAAGGTATCTCAAGCCCTCCAAGGCAATCTTCATGAGAGCAGCAGACTCCTCAATGGCCTCTTCATAGTTGCCAGCGTCAGTTAAGCGTTGGATAGCGGCCACTCGGCGCTCAGGGGCCAGATCGGCGTCGCTCAACGGCTGGAATGGTCGGTAGCGAAGCTCCGTGGCCTTCTTCTGCTCTTCTTTAACCCTGTACATCTCTAGAATTTCGCGAGCGTTGATAAGCGCCGCCTGCGCCTTCTCCTCGATACTTGACGAGATGTAGGACAAGGGAAGCTCGCCAACTGAGTTGGCAGGGAACTCCACACCAATCAAATACGCCATCAGGGCAGCAATATCAGCTTGCGCCACGTCGTGTCTTTTAATTTCATCAAGATGCCAGTCGGAAGAGTACTCGTCGTGTCCCGGAGCAACAGAACCAGAGGAGAGCACCGGCGGTGCAATGCCAGATCCCCAGGTGATCAAGGGTGTGCGAGTGTTGTTGGGATGGCCATCGCCGTGGCTTCCCCAGTCACTCATGCCGTGGTCAGCAGTGAAGACGAAAGCGGTCCGGTCATCGGCGTAATAATTCTCAATGATTTCTGTAATCTCCTTGACACCTTGGTCCACAACCTTGATGTTATGCAAGTATTCCTTCGAGTACGGACGGTACGAGTGCCCGTTGGTATCTAAGCCGAGAAGATGAAGAAAGAAGACGACCTTGTCTTGGCGCAAGGCACTTTCTAGAGTCTCGTTCTTAGCTGCATCGGCGAAAAGCTCCTTGACATGGTCAAAGACCCAGAAGTCCAATTGCAGCGCATCTTGACTGAAATCCTCAAACTCGTGCCCGTATGTGTAGGAATCGACGCGCCCGGGGACAGCGCCTTGCTCGAACATGGGCAAAATATCGGGTGATCCCCAGCTCCAGGTATGACGGCTCCGGTTAAAGACGCTGTCGAAGTTCACAGGGTTGAGCTTCCAGCCAGTCGCCACGGCCGAGACGTCTTCATAAAGACCGGCAATGAGCGCAACATGACCAGGGCGAGATTCAGTCGGCACACGCGTGTGCGACACCCCGAAGGTGCCATGTTCCAAGACGCGGGATCGTAGGAAAGGGGCAAGAGGTCGCGGGGTCAAGTCATCCTCGGATTCGGGGTAGGGGTCGGGAAAGGACTGGAAGGCCTTATCAGCTCGCAAACCGTCTCCTGGAATAGGGTGTCAGAAGCTTGCTATAGGTTTCATGAAGTATTGGAGAAGGTAGAGGAGCGCATACCCACGAAAAGAACCAGACGATCAGCAGGAGCTTTGGAATTTTCCGGTCGATCGACTTGGACGAGCTTCATGCCCGAAACAATTGGACTGACAAAGTAAATGTCAAAAATCGAATAGATATAAGCGAGGTGAAAGATGACGGCGACGGCTAAAAAGCCGGCGCGCGAGGAGACAGCCATCACGGACGAGGGGGAAGGGGAGAGACGTCTCTTCTTTGCTTCGTTGTCGTGTCTCTTGTGGTGTCTTCTCTTGCGCGCTGGAAGGAACTAGGAGTAGTTCAATCAACGATGGCCTGGGGGTATGACACGCCCAGAGTGGGTAATGGATGAGTAAACCCACTCGTTCAGCGCCCGAGTCGATTGGCCTGGTAGATGACGGGGATCAAAAGAGTGAAGGGGAAGAGATCGAGGGCTCTACGTTAGAGAGTGGAAGCGCGTTCATCTCATGGCTCGCGCATTGCTCCTATACTAAGGCAAAGATAATGATGTTGGTGCACAGCGCTGGACGTTCACTCGTGAAAAACGGGAGCACAGCCGTCCCGTCCAGCCCAATGCAATCGATGTCTAGTCCAGGGTCGAAAATCGTCCCGCTTGTTGTATCCGTATCGACGCGGAAATTATTGGTTTTCGCGACACGTTTCCTACCTTAGAACTGCACGACGTATGGAGTATAGGGATCAAAGACCCACATCGACATCGGCTGCCCCACGCCGTGGAGCGGGAGCGGCTGTGTGCATATAGCGGGGCTTACACAGCTCACATCCTGGATATAACCTATATTCCCTGCGCATACTCTCTACCTGGCACATGGTACCTTTGTACAATAATTGAGAACTATGTTAACGATTACCTACGTTCCTACCTCGCTATTGTTGTATTCCTATCCGTGGTTTAGTAACAGACTTTGTGAAATATATGGTAGGTACCTAGGGTCGAATGACAGAATGCCCCTATCCCTTTCCCCTATCGAACGGTGCATTCCCGAAGCAGCTAATCACAGACGTGGATCTCGTTACATGGCGGTTTGGTTTGTTGCTGGGACATCAGGGTGTTCGGTTTTCTTACGTGGTGCTAGTCGAGGCCAATCAACTGAAACCTAAGCCGCTTTTTTTTTTTGGGGGGGGGG